>NW_008328002.1:50386-58609 GCF_000622305.1 Nannospalax galili
GTATATACTACATATATTCTCTCTCTCTCCATACATACACACACACACACACACACACACACACACACACACACAGCCCAGCCTGGAAAGACAATCCAGGCAATACGGTCCTCTATGGTCACTCTGGATAAAACTAAACAAACATTAGAGCTTTAAATTTCAAAAAATTCAGGCTGGAGAGATGGCTCAGTGATTAAGAGCACTGGTTGCTCTTGCAACCAGAGTTCAATTCCCAGCATTCACATGGCATGTAACAACCATCTGTACCTTCAGTTCCTAGGGAATCCAACGACCTCTTCTGACCTTCACAGGCACTGCATGACACATGTACACTTATACACATGCAGGTAATACACTCAGAAAATAAAAAAATAAATAAAATTTATTAATTTTATATTTAAATTTTACATTAAAATTTTAAATTCCTAAAAATTTAGGCCTTGGAAAGTAGCTCAGTTTGTCGAGTACTCGCTTAGCATGCACAAGGCCCTGGGTTCAATACCCAGCACTGAATAAACCAGGTGTGGTAGTACATGCCTATAATCCCAGCAGCCAGGAGGTGGTAAAGCAGGAGGATCAGAAGCTCAAGGCCATCCTCAACTACATAGCAAGTTTGAGGCTCATCTAGGGCATGTAAAACCTTATAAGAGAAGAAAAAAACTAATCCTAAAACGATAGACAGCTAGATCTACAAGGCTGAGTACATTATAGAAGTAACAGGTTTCCATTGGCACAAAACTCTGTTTTTTATCTTTAATTTTTTTAAAAAAATTTTATTTTATGAGTGTTTTGTTTGCATCTATTTAAGTGCACCTGTGTCCTGCAATGCCCACAGAGGCCAGAAGAGGGTGTCAGATCTCCTGGGACTGGAGTTATGGACCTTTTGTTATCCACCACGTGGATGCTAGGAACTAAACCTAAGTCCTCTGCAAAAGCAGTCAGTGCTCTTAACTACTGAGCCATTTCGCCAGTTGCTAGGTTTTGTCTTTTTGAGACAGGCCCTCACTATAGAGCACACACTGGCCTGGAACCCATGGTCCATCTGCCTCAGCCCCCAAATTGGTGGAATTAGAGGCATGTGCCATTATACCCTGCTAGGTCCTGAATTCTCTGAAAATGGCTAAGCCATTTCCCTACAGACATTTTTCACAAATCTCAATTTTCAAATTTATACCCTAATCAAATTATTAAAGCCTAGTTTTCATTAAACTGTATTTAATGTTGGTGATTAAGTAAATCATCTCATCCAGGTAAAGCTCATCCGAGAATCATTCCTGTTTTTCTCTCTGTCCTCCTCTGCTTGGCTTCTCTTCACAGTGCCTGGGCATTGTGGCACCCACTGCAAAAGCCTCCTCAAACCGTGCTGCATTTTTTAGTTCCTGTTCCTCTACCACTGCAATTTTTCTAGATAATCAGTACCTGCTGTTCTCTAAGAGAACAAGTAGTTAGTCATGGAAAACACTGTATTAAATTATCCACAGGGATAATTGATGTCAACAGGAAAAAGCTGATCTCACAGTCTTCACTTTCCTTGGTTTTACTCTAATAAAGTCCTTTGTCCTTTTCTAATTATTATAAAAGTCACAATGCTCTATATGAAAATGGAGAAAAATATAACAAAGAAATAAAAATCACCCTTTCTTCTTCCTTCTAAAATACACCTAATCACTGTCAACACTGCTTTTTTACTACATGTATGGATGCATAAACTATGCTCTGGATTGAACTGTGCTGCAGAAAAAAGGTACACTCAAGCCATAACTCCCAGAACCCATCAACATAACCTTATTTGGAAAGAGGACATTTGCAGATATAATGAAGTTAAGATGGGGTCATGCTGGTTTAGGAGGGATAACAAATCCAGTTGTGGTGTCTACATGAAGAAAATCTGGATAGATACAAATGAAATAATGTGAGGACGAAGCAGAGATTGACATTACAGTGCCATAGCCAAGGGTGCCACAGACTGTCAACAACCACCAGAAGTGACAAGAGGCAAGGAAGGATTCTTCTCCACAGGCTCTGCAGGAAGCACGGCCATGAGGACAGCTTGATTTTGAATGCTAATCCTCCAGAACTGTAAAGGAATATATGTTGGTTGCTTTAAGTCTCCCAGTTGATGGTAATTTGTTATGGGAAATTAATAAAATATGTTTTATAAAAGTGAGGCTCTCTCAATATATTTTCTAAATATTTTCTAAAACCTTTGTTTCTGACTCAATACTTCATTGATGATTCCTCATGATACCAATTCACTTTAACAGTCCTTCTAACCTGTTCTTGGCTTGCATGATTATTTAACCGGTATCTTATTGTTTTGGTGGTTATCAGCTTTATTGTTACAAATAATGTTGAAACTAGCATCTTTTAATTACATCAAATATTTAATTGCTTCTTCTCTTAGAAATTGACAGTCTGTGTCCATGTACATTCCTATTAGTATATGACTGTACCTACTCCCATTAACACCAGGTTTTATTTTTTATTGAGTTTTTGTTTGTGTTTTGTTTGTTTTGTTTGAGACAGGGTCTTGCTTTGTAGCTCAGGGTGACCTGGAACTTACTATGTAGGCCAGGCTGGCCTCCACCATGCAATCCTCCTGCCTCAACCTTGTGAGAGCCAGGATTGCAAGTATGTGCCATGCTCAGTTCAACACTGGATTTTCTAATGTGGGAAAAAAAAAAAACAGAACAACATTGGCAAGTTGATAAGAAAACACACACACACACACACACACACACACACACACAGAAACAATTTTGTTTACCTTGAGAAAACTGCCTGAGACACAGAGACTCAATAAATGGTGGCTCTTGTTTTATTAGCTTATAGTTAATACAGAATTCATCCTATCTCCACTGATCTGAAATGTCCATTTCATTGACTATATTCTTACATGTATTAAGATCTGAGCTTTCTGATTTAGGCCTGAATTTTATACTCCTCCTCCATTATTCTACATACATATGACCAAAAGAGACTTGTAAGGCATTCTTGATTGAAGTCATTGGAGTAAGGAAAAAAAAATCTATGGGGAACAGATGAGGGACAGGAAAAGAGAGCAGAGAGACTTTTACCATATTTCACAATCACAACCTAACCTCAGTTTCCTCACATACCAGGAGGTGGCCTTATCTTCTTCTGTCTCCTTTGAACAGGAGCCTCTGGATACTCCCTGAGTACTGGAGCTGGTGACTCATTGCTCTCAGATGGCCTATTAACACCAGGCTCAGCAAGGCCTTCCGAAGAAGCTACAGGAAAACAGAAAAAACGTGTTAGCCTGAGCAGAGATCACTGCATTTTAAAAAGGTAGGAAAGGGATAACCACATTGTTTTCTGCACAGTAACACTTTCTCTTTCTGAATCTTACCTCAACACTGACTTCCTACCTCCTGACCTAAACCTTTGGGCTTTAGGTCCACACTAGAAAGAAGTGTGGGAAAGCCGAGGAAGAAAGGGGAGAATAAGAGCAATGGAGTAAAGAGGAGCAATTGCTTCAGAACAGTCAGAACTTCCAGAAAGGTGCAAACATAGTAAACCTTGACACCAGAAAGAACTCTGCAGTCCCTTGCCTTAAGAATTTCATCGGTCTCTCAGCTCAGTTCGTCTGGAGAATTACCTGGAGTTAACAAGTAATTTACAGGTCGCATTTGACCATGTGTTTTATCTTTTCCCTGAGTGAAATCTCAACAGAATTTCAGCGTATTTTGGCAGACTTAAATTGTTCTTGACTATTTTACCATGCCTATCGATATTCCTTACAAAAGAAGAACTAGAAATGTACTGACAAATGAAAATACTCTTAGCCTCACTAGTATTTAGAGAAATGCCAACTTTGGGCTAGAGAGGTAGGTTAGTAGATCATTTGCCTAGCATGTGGGTGCCTTGGTTTCCCCAACGCTGGGGAAAAAGGTGGCTAAGAAATGCAAACAAGAAATAAGCTACTTTTCATTCAATGAATTAGTAAAAAAAATTCTTTTGAGACAGGGTCTTGCTATATAGCCCTGGTTGGCCTAGAACTCAGAATGTAGACCAGGCTGGCCTCAAACTCAGAGATCTGCCTGCCTTTGCCTCCCAAGTACCCAGCTTCAAATTTTTAAATACTGATGTTGCCAATATTATTAAAGGAATTAGAGAATGTGACACTCTCACACTTTATGACGGCAAGAAAATAACAGAAGGCTATTTAGCAAAATCCATCACATCAATAACAAATATATCCTTTCGCAGCTAGCAAGCTATAATGTAGAAATAACTTCTTGACAACTACAGCATTGTTTGGAATGAAAATTATGAAATAACTTAAACAACAGTCTCTAAGGGACACCTAGAGTACTGTATGAAGAGTGAAGGCAATATAGAAATACAGAAAGTTATTCCTTCTATGCATGGATTAAAAACCATCTCTACCCAAACTTTGTAGACTTGTAAAATGATAGAAATAAAGAATGAAGTTAAGCAAGATGGAGGGTTCAAGCCCACTAGAAAAACAATGGGTTTCATTATCAGCAAAAGTATAAATATGAAGTAAAAACTGACAATTGAAGTGATCAATTCTGAATGTGTTGAGTGAGTTACCAACAGAACACCTAGGATGACCAGGGCAACTAGGACACAAGAGGTTTATGGGTCTGCTTATTATTGAAGCTTGAAGGCAGGGATGGTGTGGCCCTGCTTTCAGGAATTTGCTCTAACACAGAATAGGGGAGTTAAGAACTCAGGTCTCTAAATACAGTACTGTGTTCAGGGATCCAAAACCAAGCATCACTTAAAATTACTTATGTTGGGGGCTGGAGAGATGGCTCAGCAGTTAAGAGCACTGAATGATCTTGCAGAGGACCTGGGTTTGATTCCCAGCACCCACATAGCAGCTACAAACCATCCTTAACTCCAGTTCCAGGGGAATCTGAAGCCCTCTTCTGACCTCCATGGCATTGCACGACACGGGGACACTCACATGCAGGCAATACATTCATACACATAAAATAATAAATAAAATATTTATTTTAAAAAATCACTTAGGTACAAAAGACCTAAACAGCTCAACAATATTGTAAGCACTGAGTTCAGGAGGCATAATACTTTAATCTTTAATCTGTGAACATGCCTTGCTCCTCTCTAGGTTACTGCCTTGCGCCCCCGTCCTCAATGTACCAGTGACTTGGTGCTGCTGGGACCTTGTCTCTCTTTAAACTGTGATCATGTGAGATCCTGGGAAAACTTCTGATCTCTCCCACAACACAGAAGAACTTCTTACCTAGTGTACTTTTTGTTCTGGACTTCTTTTTCTTAGGATGACGATGTGGAATGTCATCTGTAAAACAGAAAAAAAATCAGTAGAAAAAAAAGCAGAGAACAGCTAGAATAGAACCTGTGGGAAGATCTTTTTTCTCTCTTTTCTCTAGATTCTGCCAACTTCTGCATATGAGGAGAAAAAGTAAAAAACTGATAAGGCCAAAGAGAGCCCACAGTGTGGTACCAGTAACATACTGTTGCTTAGCAATGTTTGTACCTGTGACATAGGAAGTGGGCTCAACAGGTGTTTGCCTAATCCCATAGTCTCCAGCCCCTGTACTTAGGTGTGATCTAGACTGGTTCTGGCCAGGAGACTGGGGAGAAGTGGTGTGTGTCTGTCTATGGCCACTGAAGATACCTGATCTTGTTGACCTCAGAAGCTAAGCACAGTGGGGCCTGGTCAATACTTGGATGGGAGAAGTGATATATGTCATTTGGGAGCCAAAACACTGAAAAAGCCTGCTGCCATGTCAAATGAAGAAGCTTCATGTAAAAAGACAGAATGCCCAAGACAAAAGTAGCCTCAAAAAGTAGCCTCGATCTCATGACATCGTTAACAAAGGCAACTGCTCTGGACTGCTGCTCAGTCAACTTCACAATTAATTTAGTAGTATTTCTTTTCTTTCTTTACAAAAAAAATTTTTTAATATTTATTATTTTTATTTTATGTGTATTGCCTACATGTATGTGAGTGCACCCGTGTCGTGCAATGCCATGGATATCAGAAGAGGGCTTCAGATTCCCCTAGAACTGGAGTTAAGGATGGTTCATAGCCGCCATATGGGTGCTGGGAATCGAACCTGGGTCCTCTGCAAGAGCAGTCAGTGCTCTTAACTGCTGAGCCATCTCTCTAGCCTCACAAAAAATTTTAAACAATTATTTATTTTGTGTATATGTATGTGCATGTGGGTATGTTTGTGGAAATGTGCATGTCATACCTTGTGTGTGACTGTCAGTTCTTTCCTCCCACCACTTGAATTCCAGAGATCAAACAGGTCCTCATGCTAGGTAGCAAGTGCTTTCACCCACCAAGCCATCCCAATGGTTCATCCATCAGCCCAACCTAATATTATTTCTAATAAATTTGCATGATATTAAGGAACTAAAACTTTGGAGGTGATTAGTGTAGCATAACCTTGCCTATCCTGACTAAAGAAAAAAAGGAAAGGTACTGTCTATTACAGAGAAATAAACTAATTAAGTGTTATCCTGGGGACTTCATAGATGAAATGCTTTTTAAAACAATGCACAATCTAGTGTTATATACCATACATAGTTTTAAAATCAAACTTTTTAAAACTATATTTTATTATTTTTATTTTATGTGTACGAGTGTATTGCCTGCATGTATGTGAGTGCACCCACGTCGTGCTATGCCATGGAGGTCAGAAGAGGGCTTCTTTGGAGTCTCCTGGAACTGGAATTAAGGACAGTTCGTAGCTGCCATGTGGGTGCTGGGAATTGAACCCGGGTCCTCTGCAAGAGCAGTCAGTCCTCTTAACCACTGAGCCCCCAAACTTTTTTTTTGAGGTAGGGTCTCACTATGGTGAGGCTGGCCTTGAACCCCTTTTTGTTTCTCCAGGCCCCAAACTTTTTTTTGAGGTAGGGTCTCACTACGGTAAGGCTGGCCTTGAACCCCTGGGCTCAAGCAGTTCTCCTGCTTCAGCCTGTTAAGTAGATGGGACTATAGTTGTATACCAACCTCCCTCCCCCCAGCCCCCTGCTTCCACTTCTCTTTTCTCCTTGAAACAGGGCCTCACTATGTAGTCTAGGCTGGCCTCAAACTCACCATTTCCCTACTATCACCTCCCCAGAACTAGGATTCCAGGTGTGGGCCACTATGCCCACCTTCACACATATTTTTGAACTCCAAATACTACATTTAGAAATTTTCACACTAATAGTAAACTAACTCACCTTGAATAGCACTTCACATGACCCCGACCAAATTTAATCAGCAGAACAAAGACAAAAAAGGAAACTATTAATTAAAAATCTATTTTATTGTGACTGAAAATTGACTTACATCATCATAAACTTAAAACCAGCTTTCACACAATGTCAGCTAACTTATCAACTAGCTTATTATTTTTAAGAGCAGTGCTAACAAAATATTTTTCTGAAACTATACATATTCCCTACTATTTATTAATAAAGTGGGTTAAGCCCATTAAGAACTCTTCTTTTTCATGGATTAAAATCAGCTTAAACTCTGAAGAAACTATTCTAGGAAACACAAGAGGATAAAGACAAGAATTCTGATGAGCAAGGCACTAGAACATTCAGAATGGTCCACTATTCTATCATGTTGCCATTAAAGCTTTTCTAAATATTTACTTATACCTGTTATCCTCATACTTCGGATTTATTTTTTGGCTTTTAAATTTTTATGAAGTCGTTTACTGAAGCATTATGACTTTAATGACACTATTACATTTTTCTACTTTACTTATTTTACATTTTTAAAGCTCAATAATGAAATCATTGTATTTACCTTGGCACAGGAGGAAGGGCTCGTGGAGGACACTATGGAGATGGAGAGAGGAAAAAAATACTTGTAAAAACAAGCCCAGAGCACCTTTCCTTCGTGCATTTCAAATATCACAAAGCTAGTCTTTAAAAAGCTAGTTAAGATGTGACAGAAACAGAATGGATTTTTTTTTTTTTTTTTTTTTTGATAACTGTGCTTGTCAGTGAAACCTGGGATGGGGCTGATGCAGATCAGATGGATGAGTTTAGATTTGTCTACCATTTCTACATTTCAAATAAAATTCTTTTCTTCTGACATTTCTACCTGCTGGCCTGGCCTATTGTAGTATTCAGAATAGGAACAAAACACTTCTATGGAACTTACATTCTAATGGTTAAGTATTAGAAGATAATGTTACATATTTATCATAGAAATATAACACATCTTATATGTAACAT
>NW_008328002.1:58633-66638 GCF_000622305.1 Nannospalax galili
AAGTCTGAGATATTTGAGTTGAGACCTGAGAGAAAGGAGGAGCCATATTTTGGGAGTAAACGTTAAGGCTTTCAAGGAAAACTGGGCTTGTAGTGTTCTGGGTAAAAGGACAGCAAGGTTGCAGCGCAGTTACTAAGGACAGCTAGGGAGAAGCCAGATTAACTAGGGCCCAGAAGACCAAGGAGGGGAATATGGATGTTTTTTATTAAGTGGGAAACCAGTTGAGGTTTTATGCCACATGGTAACACACTTTTTTAAAAAAGTTATTTTAAAGCAGAAAGGGGGTGGGCTTATGCATGCTGCTCTTGCTAAGAAAAATCTTGCTTGCAAGTTCAGCGAGCATTACAGCTAAGCTGCATTCTGGAATCTTTCAAAATAGAATACTAACAGAAATACCTAGAAGTCAATATACTATCTCAAGTATCTCGCGCTGCTTGCCGAAGACACCGATTCAAAAGGCTTCAAACTCAAATAATCGTCCGTTCGGTTCAGTAATGCATTGTTGCAATGAGGGAATCCATTCATTCAGATTAATACAAATGCTACTACAAGATTAGGGCACTGGAGGGTGTCTTAACACTATCCAGCAGTCAACATGAGTACTGGAAAAGAATGATGGTCACACGAAAACACTATTGTTCTAAATGCTATGAAGTGGGTTCTATCCAAGGAGCCAGGCCACTTGGTAAGTCCACTTTTCAAAAGTCCCGCAAAAATGACGTCTCATCCTTCCAGAAACTCCACCTCTAAGCACTTCAAAAGAAGGACTGCTCAACTGAAGACTGAAGTTCTACCCCCGCGACTCACTTACCACCTGCATCGTATCTCCAGCGGCCTGGGCGGCCAAGCGCTGGGGGATCCCACCCTGCTCGCCCCGCCGCTCGCGCAGGCGCAGACCGTCATCCCGCTGCGCCTCCCTGGGCAATGGTGGGGGAGGGATTCAAAGCCCCCGGGGGAGGTGTTGGGGATCCCGGGCGGAACCTGTTTGACCTCTTAAACTAGGCCCACCGGCACCCGGCCCAGGCAGCGGCCGATGTGCTTGGGAGGGAAGCTTCAGCGGGCGGGCGGCCGCAGCCACTGTCCCCCATAGTTTCCTAGGCAGTTGTCGTGATTTGTGGGGGGATGGGAACAGCGAGACTAGACCCGGGTCCCAACCGGAAAAGCCCTCCTTCCCGGGCTGCGGAAGCCCGCGCCTCCGGGGCCGCGCCGGGCCGTCGTCGTGGCAACGCTGCGCTCAGCGTCTGCAGCGGAGCTGGGCCGCTGAGCCCACCCGGATCCAGCCAGTAAAGGATGGAGACCTCCGGCGCACCCGAGGGTGGCTGTCCCCCGATCCGCGATGGGCCGCGGCCCTCCGCCCCAGGGGTTCGGGCTCCCGCACACCGCCGCACCCTGGGGGCCCTGCGCCCTCTGGGCTCACCGAGTGACCCTTCTCCAGCCCCGGCCCCGAGTCGGCCCTCATGCTGCTGCTCCCGCGGGGCTCCCTCAGCGCAACCGCCGCCGCCCGAGCCCAGCTCCCCCGCGACGCCGGGCCTCCGGGACCTGCGGGAGGCGGGGGCTTCGCAGAGCTTGGAGAGGCTGCCGCCTCCCAAGCCTGGGAGGTTCCCGCCCGCCCAAGCGCTGCCTGGCCGGCAGGGGAAGAGTAGGGAAGGGGAGGGACGCGCAGGCCCGGCCCAGATTACCCTGCGGCTGGCAGTGCAGTTGACAGCTTCTTCCCTTGATACAGCTCTCATACAGGTTCAGGAAAAGGTTTTTCACGAAGAACCACAACCTGTGGTCAAATTCGAACTCTCCTAAGTATCATCAAAACACGACATCGCGTTTGTTTTAGAAAGACAATGTTCACTTTAAGAACTTCAAGTATTTACTCGAGGCAGTTACTGTCTGCTAAGGTTTCCATTACAGATGGAAGAAGAGTTTCCTCGCGCTTTCTGTCTGATTGTGGCAGCCAAGATTGAATAGAGGAACACAGAGAGAGAAAAAAGAAAGAAAAAAAAGAACTACAAGTACTTTGCTCACTGTATAGTTAAATCGATTGGAGGGATGGAGAAAAAAATGTGGATATGGAGAAAGAATGATACAGATGAACAGACATGGATGGGTGCAGGGAGAGCCGCTGGAAGTCTCAAATTTCCAGAGAGCAGGGTTTTAGGAGAAACTTTTCATGGTGTAGTTTGCCCGTATATTGGCCTCCAGAACTAGTCTATTGTCTTTTCCTAATTTGGGTGCTGACTGAAAATGACGGTGCCATAGGTTTCCTTTTTAGATGTGAAACGTCTGTGTTAACCATTTTTGCTGAGTCGGGCAACTAGGCTTTTAGTAAAAATTTTTATAAAACGTAAAAGTATCATAAAGTAAAAGTTTTGGCCGTTAAATACTGTTTACTTTATTTCAAATATTATTTTTATGTGTGTGCATGTATTGCCTGCATATATGTAAGTGCCACCCGTGTCATGCAATATCTGCAGAGGTTAGAAGAGGGCATCGGATCCCCTGGAACTGGAGTTAGGGACAGCTGTTAGCTGCCATGTGAGTGCTGGGATTCAAACCTGGGTCTTCTGCAACAGCAGCCAGTGCCCTTAACCACTGAGCCATCTCTACAGCTTTGTTTGCTTTTTTTTTTTTTTTTTTTTTTTTTTTTTTTAATCTTTTTGAGACAGGGTCTCCCTGTAGCCCCAGCTGTTCTGGAACTCACTATGTAGACCAGGCTGGCCTTGAACTCACAGAGATCCACCTGCTTCTGCCTCCTGAGTGATGGGATTAAAGGCATGCACCACCACGCCGGCTGTTTGCTTTATTTAAAAGACTTTTAAAAACCGAAATATGAACACCATTTAAAATCTATAAAAGCTTCTCACACTCAGCGACTTAACATTATATTTCTACCATTACTTCACATAGGGTAACAGAAGAACTGTTGCTGAAAAGCCACATAAGTAGTTCTGTATAACTGCATTGTTATTTGTAGCCATACAATAAGCTGCAGCACTATTCACATGTTTTGCACATTATAATGGGTCAAACACTACCGTTTTAAATTTCGACTGTATTTCTAGAGTTCTGTAACAAGGGTCCACTATTAACTCCCAGTGCTGAGCAGGAGGCCTAATTAAGACTTGGTAGCAGAGGAAATCCATGCTGCTGGTACCCATTGCAGTTCTTCCTGTGCCTTCTGTATTGAAGACAACAACTGGGCACATGCATCTTGCAAGTTGTCATTCACAATCACATGATCAAAAAAACTGGCCAAACTGAGTCTCCATTTTTAGAGCTAAATTCTCCATTTCTTGTAGGTCTTCATCCTTCAGGAGATATTAAAAAATATAGATAGCACTGTCAGACAAATTAACTACACATGGGTTGTCATGCTGTCACAGGTGTGCAGCTCTCTATAAACTAAATTAATGAAAGGTCAGGTTAATGTCCTCCATATTTTTTTATTATTTTGGATTTTTGAGACAAGTTTTCCTGTGTAGCTCAGGCTGGCTTCAAATTTGATCCTCCTGCCTCTGCCTTCCAAGTACTGGATTTCAGGTGTGTGCCATCATACCCAGCAAGGACACAATTTGAAATGCTCCAAAGATTCAGAAAATAGATTCATGGACTCTACTATCCAAAAGAATCATAGTTTCATAAGCATTGAAAAATATGAAGAGGAAAATGGAGACAAGGGATAATATAAAGACACCTCAAGCTTCCTTGGCAGAACATCCTCGAATTGGAACAATATGGGCATCAGTAATGGTCCCTGTACAAAAAAGACATGCAAATTTACGTGCAAAGCACTCATATTTTTTATTTTAGTTTACAAGGCAGAAAATTTTGGCTATTTCACAAGTGTAATATAGTCCACACTGCTGAAGTTAAGAATAGCTAAGATAGGCGGGTTTTTTTTTAAGTTTAGATTTTAGATTTACTCATTTTGTATGTATGTTGTTTCTCTCCTTCCACCATGTGGATCCTCGGGTTTGGCAGCAGACACCTCTACCAAATACATCATCTTGCCCCCCGACCCTTTTTTGTTGCATTTTCATTTTTTGCCTATGTGTGAGGGGGCACATGAGTGGATGTCAAAGGATAACTTGTGGGAGTCAGTTTTTACCACCATGTGGATCCTGGGAATCAAATTTAGGTCAGTATGGGGCGCGCGCGGATCTCCTGGCACCCGGTCCCCTGCGCGCACACCTGGAGAGGCAGCGGGTCTGGTCGTGCACCGCGTCACTCTCCGCTGCTGAGGTGCTGAAGGTCTCGTGCTAGCGTGGCGCAAGTCCCTGGTGCACACCTGGAAAGGCTGCGGCCCCGCGGGTGCTTCTGCTCCGCAGTTGCTGGCTCTCTGCTTCTCCGCTGCTTCTCTGCGTCCTCTGAGGCTTCTGCGCTACCTGGGCTTGCGCGGCCGAGTTCCGCCCTAATTTCACCCCCTAATTTCACCCGTGTTCTCTCTCTTTAAGTTTGGGACCCGTCAGCTGCCGGGTCACGAGGAGAGGTAGGAGGCGGCTAAAGCTAGGTTTCCGAGCATCGATGATGGAAGGATATCGCAACCCCCCCCCCAGAGACTGGATCATAGGCAGTGAGACACAGGACTCAGCTCAATCCGTGTTACAGCTCTTTATTCAGTGACTCAGCTCGGCTCCAAGTCTCAGTGTTTCAGCCCCTAGCTCCTAGTGATCCAGCTCCAATATTGAGAGAAAACCAGGACATTCTATACCGCGGGGGTAGTGGTAAAAGCTTTAGCTGATAGGCACTTTGTGGGATACCCTATTTACATATGGAAGTGGGCTCCTGCCAGGCTGCTAGACTGTCAGAAAAATCACACAGGAAAACCTGGCATTTCCAGAGCCAGAGGTCATGTTTCTGTGGCGGCTACTTCAAAAGACCAGTCAGGAAGATGCCGGGAAGGTACCCTGATGAAAAGGAGTCTTCTGCATATGAAACCGAGCCCATGGGCTGTCCGGACATGGAGAGACTACTACTTCACAAACAGGGGTCCCCAACAGGTCAGCAGGCTTGGTGATAGGCACATTTACCCACTAAGCCATCTGGTCCCAATATTGAAAGTCTTACGTGTTTTTACACACACACCACACACACACACAAAGTGGCTGTCTGGGTCTAGATGATGGTTATCTGGATGTATACATGTAAAAATTCACTGAGTCACACACTTAAAATTTATTCATCTTAATGAGTCATGCTATGACTCATAATATCTGAGATAGATTTACTGTAAATATGTTATACACATACATATACATATATGGAAAAAATAATCTAAAATGAGTTCACTTGTCTGGCTCCACTATTGTTACCATCATTGTTAATAAACATTTTTGCGAAATACTTTATATTACAGATGAGATACACTCACTGTACAGCATTTTCAAAATAAACGTTCAAGTAAAAATAATCAGTCCAAATATATGAATATGCTATAAACATCGATTTGTTTGGCTTTGAAAACTGTGGCTTAGGGGGTCTGTACTTTTTTAAGCTATAATCTCCAAAAATGAAAGAAAATAAGCATAGCATTTATTAAAATTTTTTTTTTTTTTGGTCTTTTGAGACAGGGTCTCCCTGTAATCTCAGCTGTCCTGGAACTCACTATGTAGACCAGGCTGGCCTGGAACTCACAGAGATCTGCCTGCCTCTGCCTCCCGAGTGCTGGGATTAAAGGCATGCACCACCTTATTTTAACATTTGTAAGTAATGTCCAGTAAAAAGGATAAATCATAAAGATGTTACTCATTAATTCTAATATAAGAATTCTCCAGTGATTTTTATTTCTTGTTAAACCATTTTTCTTGAAGCACCCCTGAGAAGGTCAAATGAACAATGAAAGGTCCGCAACCTGCTCTGCATCTCCCCACCTCACCAGCACTGAAAATAATACATGGTTTTGACTAGATTTACCTTGAACTTCATGTCAACAAAGTAGTCAGTGATAATATTAGTATTTTTCAGAGATTGTTTCATGTAACTCATGCTAGATGGTTTTATAAATATGACATAGGGCTTCAGTTCATGAGTTCATGCTGCTTGAATAGCCTACATAGAAAAATTAAATGCACATTTACAAATAGAAGTGAGCAGCACTTTGGGAGGCAGAGGCAGGAGGATCTCTATCAGATTGAGGCCAGGTCTACATAGCAAGTTCCAGGCTCACCCAGGCTACAGCAAGACTCTGTCTCAAAAAGACCAAAAAAAAAAAAAAAAAAAAAGGAGTGAGCCATTGAGATGGTTCAGTAGGTAGAAGCACTTGTCATGCAAGTCTGATGACCCAAGTTCAATCCCAGAACCCATGGTAGAAGGAGAAAATTGACTCCACATATGCACCCTGGAGTGTGAACACAGACACACATATACACACACTAATAAATACAGTGTTTAAAACTTAAAATGGAAATCATAGCTTCTAGAGTGAACATGAGCATAGTCTCTTGTGCCTTCAAACCCTCAATTATAAAATCTAAACATTTTAATAGTAAAAGGGCTCTAAATCAAAATTAAGTTAGAATCCTGGCCTTTCCTCTATCTATGACTAGCTATTAACTATTAGTAGCTAAGAAAGTCTGCCTATATATGCCAGAATCTTACTTACTGGGAGTAGGCTCCTATATATGACCTCATGAGACAAAAACAAACAGAAACTCAAGAAGGGTCTGTTTCCCCTTTACTTCCCTTTTTGCTAGTATCTCACATTGGATGCTGCCACCATCACACTGATCTCCAGCTTTGACTCAATAGAGAACAATTTTCTCTTTCCCTGACTTTCTTTAGCATACAAACTCTATTCTTCAAAATTTATTTTTTATTTTTATTTTTATGTGGAAGAGTATTTTGCATGCATGTACATAAGTACACCCATGTCATGCAATGCTCACAGAGGTCTGAAGTGGGCATCAGATCCCCTTGCACTGGAGTTATGGACAGTTGTTAGCCTCTGTGTAGATTCTGGGAACAACCTGGTCCTCTATAAGAGTAGTCAGTGCTATAACCACTGAGCGCTCTCTCCAGTCCCACAAAGTATATTCTTTTGTTCTTTTTTGTAAATTTTTATTTAATTTTTGTGTATTTCATAAGAATATCTTAATCATCTTTATACCCCCTTCCCCATTAGCACCCTCCCATAGCCCTCTCCACTGGATTTCATGCATTCTGTCATTTGTGTTAAATCTATCAAATCAAATTAGTGTCCCTCATTAACTGAGGTTAGACATACCTCAGTGCAAGTTCATCCACTGAGGTCTAGTAGGCCTATCTAGAGTCCCTCCCTTTAAGAAGATCAGGTGTTCTTAAATGAATAAAGAAAATACAAGGATCATTAAAAACTGAATCTACACAATAAACATTCCTTTTTTTTTTTTTTTTTTTTTTTTTTTTTTTTTTTTTTTTTTTTAAAAAAAAAAAAAAAAAGAGGACGATAAATCTTTCACTGTGATATATCAAAATAAGGTTCTCTCCTGCCATGTGGGTTCCAAGGATCAAACCTGTGTCCTCAGACTTGGTGGCAAGTGCCTTTACCAGCTGACAATAAATGTTCTTTTTTTTTTTTTTAGTTTTTTAAATTTAATAACCACATGATTAGAAGAAGCATTTCATTACAGCTTTAACATATTCAGGAACACATTCCAGAGCAAGGATACATTTCTTTTGAAAGTGGCTGTAAATTTTTAGGGTCAAAGTTGAATTAATACAGTTATATAATATTGAACTCAGTATAAACCCTGTAAGACAAAATTGAATGAGTTTTTAACTCTTTAAAGAAGATCTCAATTTCATTTTAAAATATGCTGTTTCATATATATATAATTATTATTTGGTCTTTTTTGAGGCAGGGTCTCCCAGTAGCCCCAGCTGGCCTGGAACTCAGTATGTAGACAAGGCTGGCCTTGAACTCACAGAGATCCACCTGCCTCTGCCTCCTGAGTACTGGATTTAAAGGGGTGTGCCACCATACCCAGCTTGTTTCCTACATTTTTAATGCTACTAACACTTAGATGTTTGCACATGT
>NW_008328002.1:66655-93707 GCF_000622305.1 Nannospalax galili
GTCACAGTCAGTTACACTCGGATCCTTAGTACCTGAGTATGGATATAAAGTCATCAGGTAGATTTCACTGATAATGTTTATCACCTCTACTATTTAACATGAAGTAAATTTTTATGCTTCCTCCTCAAATAAGTCTTTTTTATTTGTTTTTTTGGTGTGTATATCATACAGAACATCCCACACAATCTTATTCATCTATATACCCACTTCCCAAATGGTACCCTCCCATAGCCTTCCCCCTCCCACACACTGAGCCCATATACTCTGCATTCCCTGTTACTGTCCACTGTGTTGTCGGCACCCTCAGCCATTCCCCAGTGCTTATCTGTCTGCTGAATCTAGTCAGCGTATCTAGAGATCCTTGTTTTAGGAAGATCAGCTGTTCCTCATCTAGCAGCAATCAGTTGTCAATATTTCTTTAGATAAAATTGGGGTCTGCTGTTTATTTTCCCAGTTCTATGCTGGTTTACAGTCTGGGAGTCTTTTGGGGCACCCTGGCCAATAACTCAAAGGAAGGTATCTCCTGTCTGGTATTGTTTCTTGTTATGTAGACTTTAGCCATACATATGGACTCTTAAAATTTTTATTGACCCCATTAATCTTTGGTTATACTTTCCTTTTGGGTGTTTAAGACACTACAATTGGCCCAGATAAACCAATTTATTTTTACTCTTAAAGTCACTTGAGGATCTGTTCCTCAGGGGTAACATGGGCTTGGGGGGAGCCCCGGCTCCATTCTTTTACCAGTTCCGTCTATGTGAAGATAAGTCAAAGGTCCTCCTCAACCATGGCTGGCTTCGCTTGGAAGCATGGAGGTCTGTGTTGACCCTCCTTTTTGTAGACTGGACACTGGTTCAAGTCCATCTGGTGGGGTTCCACGGCCTCCTTGATCAAGAGGATAGGTGACTCACCAGATGTAATATATAATATATAAATAACATATTGTAGGACATATTTGACCATAGACCCACCTGAGGCTCTAAGTCCATGACACAGATCTTTTCTTCATCAAGGACTGCATGAACAGCATCCACACTAGTTCCATATAGGTGGCCTTTGTACTTACCGTGCTCCAGCATCCTATAAAAGTGAGACAAAGGAAGCAAGTTTTCCACAAGGAAAATATTAGTAATTATATGACTGAAAACTCCAAAAGAATTGAATTTGAATATGTAGACTTTGCCAGCACAAAAAGAATGAGTGGATCTTCACCAGGAGGAAAACATCAGGAAACCAAGGACTTACCTACTTTCTCAAACCCTCTAAAGCTCGCAGCTCAATTCTATTCCTTTTCCAAAACTGATGAGTTGGTGAACTAGTCCCTCAGTGCAGATTTCCTTGCTTAACCTTTTAGAGATGATGAATTATTGCCAAGAACTTTGGATAATGCATAAAAATGGACAACTGAGTGTCAAATAACCAGAGGTGAGAATTGGCTTCTGAACCTTACCTGTGACTATGCATGAGAATTTCAAAGGTTTCCTTTGACACATAATGATACTCCCACCCATCCATTTTGTAACTCTTTGGGGAACAAGTGGTATCTACCAAAAAAGAGAATGGAAATTTTCAGAATCCTCAAAATATTTTGATTTGTTACTAAATGTGCACTTGTATAGAAATGCTCAACTGAAATAAATGAACATATAAACAGATAAAATGCTAGAACCAAAAAGAGGAACAGTTCTCATATCCACCAATCAATAAAACTTTATTGATGCTCATAGTGTGAAAAAGACATGTTATAAACATTAGGATAAGGAGCCCCTAGGGAACACCTGATGTTATTTTCAGAGCAGGTAATACTGAATTATATGCAACTCTAAGACGCCTATGTACTCCCACATAGCAATTCCAACAATACCTTCTGTTTATATAGTGCATTTCTGATTATCTCCTTTCATCTACCACACTCAGAGATAGGTGAAATGTTATTATCCATATTTAACTAGCAAGTTTACCTGAAACTTTTCAAGAGTAACTAACTTGCTCATTCATAAGACTAATGCTTCTTCCAACACTAATATTTTTAACTACACCAGATTGTCTCAAATCTAAAATAAAGTCCATGGCATTCTGTAGCCTTGCCCAGATGCATTAATACCCATATAAGAGGAGTGATTAGCTTTGGAGACAATAAAAGGGGGAAAACTGATCAATCCAGATTCAATTTGATTCTTTGATGTGGCCATTTTAATTTAGACTTCAATTTAAATAGCATCTGTAGAGAACACACAAGTTCACCAAATACCTAAAAGTGATTTATTTATTATATATTCCTCTATTTATTCAACTAACACATATACTAAGTGTATTTAGTATACAGTATACATATACTGTATTCCAGGTGTTATGTTAGAAGAATACACAGTTCCAACTCTGTATCCTACGTGCTGCAATGTTAATCCCTTATTCTGTGTTACAACAAATTCCCCTTATAAAAAAATTCTACTTGCATTTGGCAAAGTTTAAGGAGGAAATAGATCAACACCTGATGATAAATGAAAATGGCAAGTAGGAAGCTTGAAACAGGACCTCAGTGATGAAAGGAGGAACAGAGCCTTTGAAAGGGCTCAAAGAATAAATGTCATCTTGGGGTCATTTTTTCATTTTTTCCTACAGCTTCCTACTGAGGAAAAACAAAACTAGTAAAGCCTAAAGCTCCCAAGAGAGAGTAATTATGTATATGTAACCTAGAATGACTTCTGTTGGATTGACATTTCGTAAGCTAGGTTAAAAATCTATGAATTCATGCATAACCCAAGGTATCTATTCAAGTTCAAAACTGTTCACTTGATTTCAAAAAGCAAAATATGTGCAATCTTTCCATTTTTGAATAATAGCTATCTACGCACTTAGGATTCACCTATGTACTTTAGATGTTTTACTTCTAACATCCCTCCTTTACAGATTTCCCTCTTAGTGCCTCAGACAAAACTTTAACTTCCTTGGAATCTGTGGGCTATTAATTACATTTTTATAATAATATATTCTTTAAATTAGGAATCCTATTTTAAGTCGTATCTATTTTTACAATAAAGTATGTTTCTGCATGATTTTTAAAAGCTATTTATTGGATATTTGGTCCTTGTAGAAACACATAATAATATTTTTTAGAATTGCAGTCTTCCAATGTCTTAAGCTTAAAAATACAAGGGCAATAGAGAAAAATCTGGAAGACTATGTCTTAGTAGTTGGAGGCAGTGGTAAACAAGGATCTTAGCAAAGGTAAAGGAGCCATAAGTAAAAAGAAATAAGAACATATGATTTAAAAAGCAACATGAATGTGAAAATCATACTCATAAATTTATATTTAGAACTTGAGATAAAAATAATGCCAAGCCCAATGCCAGAAATAAAATAAGCACTAAATAAATTTTGGTCATTATTACTAAATACCTGTTATCCTGAAATGCCATATATATGACTACCAAAAAAAGGATGGCTCAGCAGGTAGAGAGGTACTTTCTCAAAGCCTTATGACCTGAGTCCAATCCCTAGAAAAATGATAAAAGGTGAGAACCAACTCCCACAAGTTGTCCTCTGACCTCTACTTTAAAAAGGAAAAGAAGAATCATATTTTATGCCAGTAAGCAAATATAGTTAGCATACTTAAGAATTAGCTCTTATACTTTTACAACAAATCTGATAGGATATAGTTGAGTGGCATCAGTACACTTGAAGACAAAATTTTACCAAAATATGAACCACTATGAAAGAAATATTAACATATGTGGCACAGCACTTTGAAAACGGCTGGGATTAAATTCAATAAGTTGTCTTCTCAGTTCATTGACTCCAACCCCAGAAGGTCCTGAACACAGAAAGTCACAAATCATTAGCTGTAGATAACTAGGATTATGTAGTAAAATCATGCCTTCAGCAAATGTTGTCAGGGAAATTATGTAATATTTTTTTTTCATAAAACAGAACAAGCCCAGAAAAACCTTGAGAATTTTCCTGAATGGCATTTATAAAAGAGATGTACAACATTCATAGGAATCTGCCACCCAAGAAAACTGTTGAATGCTCTGCGACTTTGCTTGTCTTGCTTCAGATATGAAACATACTCTTTCTTCTTAATAGAGTCTCTACCAAGTCACAATCAGAAAGCAGTCTTGTCAGCCATAGGTGCTGTAACAAACAGAATTCAGAGGCACGTTTCTGATAAGTGACTGCGTAAGTAACATCTTGTCCAATTAGAGGTAGAGCTGACATCATGGGCAGGGAGCTTGCTCAGTTATACAGAGCCCACACTTGAAGGACATTATACTTAGATTAATGCTCTGCTAGTCCACCTGGAAAGCCATGATTTTTGAACACAGGGTCTTGCATTTTCATTTTGCAATCAGTTCTACAAATGATATAGCTAGGCTGGCTGCCAGGCATGTTCTGTTCTGTAGAGACCTGTCCTAATCACAGCTAACAAGTCACAATGACAGTAAGTCATAATTTTCTACTGCTCCAGAGAGCAAACTTTGCAGAGATCTTGACCACAAAACTAGGTGACCCCAGCCCAGTATTTGCCCTGTTCTTTAGTGCCAAAGATACAGTCTAGAAGATCTAGACATTTTTCTAAAGGAAATGACTTCTTAGAGAAATGGTCTTTGATCTATAGTTTTCCTAATATGGACTAACGATGCAGTCTGGGATACATTAGCCATGCTTCGAGACAAAACTGTAAACAGGCAAAAAAAAAATATCTCGGTTATAACCTTATTACAGCTTGTTAATACACAAGTTATTATTCATTATATTCAATTGTAGATCAAAGGAGATGAGAAGGAGGTGAAATGAAGGGAGAAGGCAAAGGAAGCTTACCTTTGACAGCTTTCATATAAACATGTAAACACACATATAAACAGTCTTTTTGTTTTGAGACAGGGCCTCACTATGTAGCCCCAGTTGGCTTTGGAACTTGCTATGTAGACCAGGCTGGCCTCGAACCCACAGAGATCCACCTCCTTTACCTCCCAAGAGCTAGGATTAAAGGCCTGACATAAGCAGGCTTTTTAAAAAGTGTTTACGTGAAGGTCTGGAAGAATTCTACTTTTACTACTCCCCTCAACACAAGACAGTAAACCTAGGACAACCTCCCAGGGCTGAGAAGAGACAGCATGAGTTGGAACACACCCACGAGCACTATGATGCAGTACCTGTCTGTTGGGTGTCGCTGGTACCTCACTACCTCTTCATAAGGGGCACCCCCTGGACTGGAACAGCTGCCAGTGCAGCACATGCTGGTGTGCCTCTGACTGAGGTGAGACTTCCTGCGACAGAGGCGCATGCTACGGTGGAAACCGGCTGGGAAGGGAGGAAATACACAGAACTTAAGAGGCAGGGCAGGACAGATACTTCTTGTTTCAAGAGGCAGATGTCCCAAGAGATATGTGTCAATGGCATCCAGCATCTACCAGGGCTTATGCTAGGTGCTGGGGATACAGTAATCAACTAATCGAAGCTATTTTCTTGTAAAATTTACAGTTCATGGAGGAAACACAAAAATAAGCAATAACAACAAAAATAAATGCTCAGAAAAAGGGTGACTGGACAGAGTGACAGGTGTTTTTTAAGGATGGACTATTCAGTTAAAAGATCTGAAAAGCTAGCAATGAGCAGGTGCCAGAATGCATAAGCGTCATCTGCAGGATAGAGCAAGCCAGGCTGCAGGAACAGCAAATTCAAAGGCAGAGATCACCAGCTGCACTTGGAGCCTTTGAAGAAGGGCAAAGTAGCCTGCAGTAGCTGCAGGGCTGTGAGCAATAGGAACCTGAGGGCTGAGGAAGGGGCCAGAGCCAGATCACACAGGGCCTCAGTGATGCGCTGGGCAGTTATCAGTGTGATGAGACACCTTGGGACAATAGGAAGACAGGATGTATGTGACCTGGTCTAGGTTTCTGAAGCATTCCTCTTGTTGCCATGGAGAGCATACAACTGTAAGGAAGGGAAGTGTAGCCTCAGGGAGAGCAGTTAGGAACCTACTGCAGTGGTCTGAGGGAGTGAGGATTGTAGCTGGGGCAGGGTGGAAACACTGGAGTAGTCTTATCATTCACATTTTTCAGATGGGTACACTGTGATGCAGACAGCTTAGGTGGTTGCTTCGGGTGGTATGATCATCAGCAAAGTTGGGGCCTCTTAATCATGATTTCTGTCTGAATTCTTAGAATGTCACCTGTCCATTGAATCAAAGGGCTTTTTGCTATTTTATAGCTGTTTGCAGGTACTCTCAAAAGGTAGAGCTAAAAACTATATATGAATGTATAACTTTATGTTTTTTTATATTGTAAACTGTGTGTGCATGTATAAATTTTTGTTTATCTATACTGAAAACCATGATTTCCTGCCAGTGCCTGCACTGTAAATGCTAAACAATAGGATTCACTGTAGCTTTCCCCTCCTAAGATGAGCTCCCTTCTCAGACAGCAAGAATTGTCTGAAATACACTTTTTTTTTTTTGGTCTTTTTAAGACAGGGTCTCTCTGTAGCCCCAGCTGTCCTGGAACTCACTATGTAGACCAGGCTGGCCTTGAACTCACAGAGATCCGCCTACCTCTGCCTCCCGAGTGCTGGGATTAAAGGCGTGCGCCACCATGCCCGGCCAAAATACACTTTTTATATCACACAACAGCACCTGAACTGGAAGGCACCTTGGTGGAGGTTGTGGGGTGTCAAAGGGTATAGATAGCAGCTGTCCCCTCTCTCCTCCAGCCTTGACCACCTACAGGCCACCACAGTCCCCTGCACAGATGCCCTCCTGACCTGCTCAAAATCTTTTTTTTTTTTTTCACCTTTGTGAAGCTGCTTAGTTTGCTTAGTTTTCTCAGCCTTACCTAAAAGTTTCTAGGCTGATTCTAGAAGTAAGGCAGAAGGATACCCCTTGTGTCTTAATGCCTCCAATTTTCCCAAAGTCCACTGAGGCTTGGGGACAACATTCTAGCTTCTAGACTGCAGCTCAACAGCTCTCCCCTGCCTCCAGATGAAGGGGGTCCATAGTGTTTTGAATCAGAAAGACCTCCTCCTTTAGAGAGCACTGCCCAGATGATGGGTTACAGAAATGTGGCCAGAAAAGATTACTTTAATAGCCAGGAAATTTCTCTCTTTAGGGTAAGCTAGATAGGTTGTAGAATAGTCTGGAATAAAATGAGTGGATATATGTTTGACAAATAGTTAAGAGATACTCAGTGAAATCAGATGAATAACAACAAGTAATCAATAGATCAGATCATTGACCAAAAAAAAGCTGATGGAGGGAAGCTGGCACAAGAAAAACCAGAGAGAGGGAAGTTAGAACAAAGAAACAAGCTGGACGTGTCCATCAGCAAAGCAGCTTTTGGCAGGGCATCAGAAGAACATGACTATTACTGAAAAACAACAAAGACTCACCTCTTACTAATATCACCTACCGATAAAGAATTTCTGCCCAGCGCCAACAAATTCCTCCTTATCTGGAACATAGACAATGGTGGGAGATTATGTGAAGGCAAAGACAGGGTTACTGAGAACAAATACATGGAATCATCTTCTGATTTTCAAGTGGCACTTTCAGGAGGTGGCAGCCCAGCTGACATTATCCTTGAGTACTCATCAGATTGTTCTCTACATTTCCCATCCTATCATTCTTCTTGAAAATTTATTTATATTACTCTGTGTGTATGTGTGTGTGTGTGTGTGTGTGTGTGTGTGTGTGTGTGTGCATGTGGAGGTTAGAGGACAATTTTGTGGATCAGTTTTCTCCTCCACCTTTACTTGGATTCCAGGGATTGAACTCAGGATGCCAGACTTGCACAGCAAGCACTGTTACTAGCTGAGCCATCTCGCTGGCTCTGTCCTATTATTCTTACATAATAACCCACAGAGATGTGCTCTTCAGAACTTTAGCATTGCACTCAATGTATTTTGTCTAGGATGACTGAGAACAGGAAGCTATTTTAGGCTTGATTGACGTTGTAGAAAGAAGCTAGACATGGTGGAACACAACTATAAGCCAAACACTCAGGAAGCTGAAACCTGAGAACCACAACTTTGTGGCCAGCCTGAGCTACATGTTGAGAACTTACTGAAAAAAAAGATTCTGAAGCTGGGCATGGTAGTGCATGCCTTTAGTCCCACCACTTGGGAGGCAGACGCAAATGGATCCCTGAGATTGAGGCCAGCCTGGTCTACATAGTGAGTTCCAAGTCAGCTGGGACTACAGGGAGATTCTGTCTCAAAACAGACAGAAAAAAAAAAAAGCAACAACAAAGATGCTGAGTTATAGTAAAACTGTATAAAACTTGGTATACATTTAAACATATTCAGAGAATACTGATTTTACAAAAAAGACAAAACCAGTTGGTGTTGGCTTTCTCTTGAAGATAGTGTTCCTGCAGGTTCTGTAGCAATGCTGTGATGCTTAGTTTTAATTGTCAACTTGATACAAGCTAGAATCATTTGGGAAGGGAGTCTCAATAAGGAATTTTCTGGATCAGGTTGGACTGTGGGCCTATCCGGGGGCTGGGTGGTGTTGTCTTCATTACCTTAATGGAGGTGGGAAGACCCACCCATTGTGAGCAGCACTATTCCCTGGGTTTGAGTCCTGGACTGTGTAAGAGTGGAAACAGCGGGGCTGGAGAGATAGCTCAATGGTTGAGAGCACTGACTGCTCTTGCAGAGGACCTGAGTTTGATTTCCAACACCCACATGGTGGCTAACAACCGTCTATAACTCCAGGAGAATCCAACGACTTCTTCTGACCTCCTCGGGCATTGCACAACATGGGTATACTTACAGGCCATACACTCATGCAGGCAATACACTCATACACATAAAAATAATAAATAAAATATTTTTAAAGAGTGGAAAAAGTGAGCTGAGCACACGCATTCCTTCTCTGCTCTTGACTGCAGATGTGACTAGCCACTTCGTGTTCCTGCCTGACTTCTCCACAGTGACAGTCTATAACCTGGAATTGTAGGCTGAATAAACTCTCCTTGAAGTTTCTTTTGTGAGGGTGTTTTTTCACAGCAACAGGGAAGAAAACTAAAACAAATGCTTTTGCTAGACCTAAGTTTTTATTTTTTCCCTTAAACAATGGTTCATTCCATATAAAATTAGTACTTGCTCTATGGTGGCCAGTTGTTCCTAAACAGCCAGGAACCCGTGAAGTGCAGCAAAGTAAACAGTGTCCCGTAGCATTTAGAGCCACTCTAGACTCTTGCTCCTGCTTCTACTAGCAACTCAGAAAAATGGCTATAAACTCTAGAAAAGTTTACAAAAATAACAGTGTCAAGTTACTTTGTACTTAAACCCCTTGTTATTTAAACAGCTCTGTAGCCATCATTGATGTCACATACAATGAGCATTTGTTCACAGATGACCTGACATATACAACTTTCTTTCCTTAACCTTATTTTTAAGAATTGTTTTGTTTTGTTTGTTGTGACAATGTCTCATGTAGCCTAGATTGGCCTAAAATTTTCTATACAGCTAAGGATGACCTTGACTTCCTAATTCTCCTGCTTCCATCTCCCAAGTACTGAGATTACAGATATATGCCCCCATACTTGACTTTAAGCATGCGTTTTCAAATACAAAGAAAACACCAATATCAATTCCATTTTCTAGTACTTAAGCACATTTTCCCGAGATATGTCAATAAGTTTATAAGGAAATATTCACTAAAGTACAGATTCATAAAGCTTAATTTCTTTCATCATTCATGATGTTTCATGATGTTCATGAAACTCAGTGTTTCTATAACATTGAATATTTAGTCACTGATTTGACTCTTAAAATGCCATGTCTTCAATCTTAACAGTTACTTTGCCAGGCATTCACTTGGTGGCAGTAAAAGGCCTTGAACGTGGCTCTAAGTGGTTTATCCAGGAAATCAAAATGAACAATTACCTTCTGCAAGTTCCTCTGGATATTTGATCAAGTATGGGAGAAAGGAAAAAAATTAAGCTTTGAGAAGATCAAGTTAACCATCAAATAAGGAAAAATGACATAGCAAGGCATTCATGCCATCATTAGCAAAAGTTGTAGCTTGGCAAGGCAAATAAAACACACACTTGGGGTCTCAGAAACTCATTTGATCTGACACTGCTGCTGTGGGCAGTAATTTTTTTTCTGAAAGTCATTGTATCAAAATTCACTCTGAGGATGTTTATCTGTAAAGACTACTGATTGGCATTAAATGGTGCTTGAAAGAAAGTAGAAAGGCAATGGATTTGAGCCTTCTCTTTCCTTTCCCACAGGCTGTACTGATACATCCCTTGGAAGGAGAGGAAGTGACAGAAGGATGTTAGGCAGGTGGGGCAGACTCTGCAGCAGTCTAGCAGAGTATCCTTGGCACAGGCTGGTCTAATACACACACATTTTCAACTCCAGCTGGCCCTTTGAAGACAGAGGGATCTAACCACAAAGCAAATTGTTAGAGGATTGCTTGTTGTTATCTAGACATGTTGAAATGGTTGAATTTTCTGTTGTTGTTAAATGGTTTTTCTAGTTAATAGACTATTTCACCACCTCCTGGGGATATTTGAGAAGGCCACATTAGACTTCATTGAGAGGCAGAGACAGAAACTAAAGAGCCATAATTACTCACTAAGTTGTCCTAGTAACAAGAACAAGTATCATGAATGACTGCCGAGGGTTATCTACTTAGAAAATATGCCAGTGGAGGCCAGGTGCCGTGGCACATGCCTTTAATTTCAGCACTCAGGAGGCAGAGGCAGGAGGATCTATGTGAGTTCAAGGCCAACCTGATCTACATAGTGAGTTCCAGGTCATCTGGGGGCTATAGGGAGACCCTGCCTCAAAAAGACAAAAAAAAGAAAATATGCCAGTGGGTGCCAACTGCTCCTTGATTGAGCTCCTAAGGAGCAGTTCAAAATATTCTTGACAGTTCTCACTCACAAATAAAAGACCTTCCAATGGGGTGCTTTACAGTAGGCAAGGACACCTGCATACTTCCCTCTGCAGGGCTGGTCTTAAGGAATCAGGTGCTAGTCACCCCTAAGAAACAAGATTTCATAATCATGACATCAGCCAACACTAGTGTAGTGCTTACTGTATGTTGGGGTCTGTTCTGGGCACTTTTCTTATGTAGAGTATTGCTTATTTTAAAGCTATGGAACCTAAAGGTCAAAGAGGTTAAGGGCCACAGAGCCCACAGTGAGTAAGTGACACAGTTTGTACTCGACCACGTGACTCCGGTGTACTGTGTATCCAATCCACAACACTGCCTCTCCTTTCACAGACTCTGCAAATACCCAGAGCCTCAGAGCATTTTCCAGCAAAATGATTAGGTGAACAGAACAAAAATAAGGATTAATATAATATGATTAAAAATGAAGTCAACCATAAACACTGAACCAAATATAGACAATTAAATTATCTCAAATGGGCTAACCATCTCATGGAGAATAGGAAATTAGAAACAACATAAATGGTAAGTAAATAATTCAAATGGTTCCTAGCTCCATCTGTCTTAATGCTATCCTTTTACAATGAATACTTATAACAACCTCTCTATTCTTATGAAATGAATTCATAGAAGACACAATCTACCACGCATTAATTTTAAAAGATTGCCACAACGTTTTAACTGTAGTATAAAATAAGAATTAAAATGAAATAATTTATGTCTTTTGTATCAGCCTCCTATCTCACCCTAGGAACACTGGGGTTACAGCTGTGGACTACTGGCTTTACATGGGTTCTGAGGATACAAACTCAGGTCCTCCTGCTTGTATGGCAAGCACTTCATACATGGAGCTATCTCCCCAGCTTCCTGAGTCACTGCTTTCTAAACATTATGGTTTATAAAAACTCACAATACTCTTATGCATTAAGGAGCTGCTTATTTGTACCTGCATTTGCTACTATCTAGTGGGAAGCTATGTGGGTCTAGAAATAACCCTTCGTTGTGCAGGATGGTCACATACCCTGCAGGACATTGGCATTCCTGTTCCCACCAGTTAAAGGATGGAAATACTCCCGTTATATGGGACAAAGACTGCCCTACAGAGCTCCAAATGCCTCCATAGGGGCAGCACTGGCCCTCAGGGAAGCAGCTAGTTAAGTGAAATTTACAATATCTCATGAATAGATATAGTGTTTATTTGTTTTTTTAAATATATTTCATTATTTATATCTGAAGTCTGTAACATGTTTGGGGATCCACATGGATAATAAAATGGTCACTGCGGTGAAGCAAATGAACATATGATCTCACATGGTTTTTCATTGTTATTCCTTATAGTCTCACTTAAACAGTTGTTATGTCATACTTCTAAATGTTTAAATTATATCAAAATACAGAATACACATTGAGAAATTAGTACTGAATACTCTTTCACCTACCAGGTTCAAAAGTTTCTTCATCTGTGGTTTTCAGTGGAAGTGAAAAGTAAAAACATCATTACATTGCTATCCATACTGAGTCTACATTTTAGCAGCCTGGTCTATGTTTCTGCCCCTACCCTACCTTTAAAATGTTCTTCCTAGGTCAAGGTCAAGTCCATGTTATCTCTATGGCATAAGCAATGCCTTTCATGAGATATAGGGCTGTGACAACAATCAGGAATGCAGCAGGAGCATAAGACAAATAAATAAAAGGAAAGGGGCTTGCATAGGAAACACCTACAGACTGTTGAATGTGTCACAGCCTGGCTGTGACAGGACTCATCAATGCAGAGGGATGTACCTTTCCTGCAGAGCTGGGGCCCTTTAACCATGGGAGTGTGGCGAGAGGAATTAGCATACAGCTGGCTGTCTTGAGTAGGATTATTCAAGTGATCAAGAAAGATGAGATAAACCAATTCCCTCACTAGTTAAAACAAATCTTGTTATCTTTTTAAAATTTAAAAAATTTTTAAATTTATTAGTGTGTTTCTATGTGTGTGATAGATATGTGTGAGTGTGGGCGGTATGCGCCATGGCGTGGAGATCAGAGGACATGTGGCAAGCATTTTAACCTGTTGAGTCATCCTGCCAGTCTCTTGTTATCTTTTTAAAAGGAATTTAAGGATTAAGAAACTAGAATTTATTCAGAAGACAATTTGAAATGTACAGCAGCGTTCCCCATCAGGCCTCTGTGAATCAGGTGATGCTGCAGCTAAGGTGTACTCGCATATGTGGAATGACATGTTTATAAAGTTATTTGTTGTAACACTGCTTCTGATGGAAAAACAGGAAGCTGTTAAAAAACATGAGGAGTCTCCCATGTAAGACAGAATCATCTTCAAGATACAGTTAGAAAGCCAGGAACAAAAGAGTGCTTGCAGTATGTGGATAAAGGGTCTGAGCATTTATGTTTTTGGGAAAAGGTGGAAGGGAAGGCAGAGAAAAGAATGTGGATCATTGCTTTTATTTGCAAAGGGTATGTCTGGAGGGATACTACAGAAACTGGGAACATCGATTCAAAAAAATGGAGGGTTGGTGAGATGGCTAAGTAGGTAAAGGTACTTGCTGCAAAAGCCTGGCAACCTGCGTTTGATCCCTAGAACCCACTTTGAGGAGGAAGGAGAGGACTGAAAGAACTGAACTGACTTCATAAAGTTGTCCTATGGCTTCCACATGAGTGCTGTGGAACATGTGTGTCCCCCTAAACATGTATACACACACACATACAAATAAATATAAATAAATAAATAAATAAATAAATAAATATTTTTAAAAAGGAAAATCAAGCAGGGAAACAGGGAAAAGAAGGCACTGTTCACTGAGTATGCTCTTGTGGATTTTTTTTAAAGAATATGTGAATATGTTACCTAATTAATTTTTAATTTAAATTTTAGAAAGGAAATGAATAGTACTACAAGTTTAAAAATAAAACTAGAATGTGGAATCTGGTAAAATAAACAGTGTCGGCATTACTCTGCAATTGTCCTGGGAAATTATATATGTGTGTGTGTGTGTGTGTGTGTGTGTGTATGTATGTGTGTATAATCTTCCAAATATTTTATTTCTAAACACTGGAATAGCCCATAAAGCCAAGACAAATTCACCCATCAAAGCTGGGCATGGTGATTCATACCTGTAATTCCAGCACTCAGGAGGCTGACTCAGGAGAACTGCTGAAAGTAAGAGGCTAGCCTAGTCTAAATAGTGAGTGCCAGGCCATCCTGGGCCATAGAGTGACAGCCTACCTCAAAAGAACAGAACCAAAGACAAAATTCACTTGTCAGACTAATGCCTCTCCAACTAGTGTCCTAACAAAAACCCTAGTGATTCTTTGAGCTGATTTTTTTAAAATTTTTAATTATTTTTATTTTCTGTGTGTGAGCTCTATGCCTGCATGTGTGTAACTGCACTTGTGTCTTGCAGTGCCTGTGGCGGACAGATCCCCGGAACTGGAGTTATAAATGGCTGTTAGCTGCCATGTTGGTACTGGGATTCAAACCTGGGTCTTCTTCAAGAACTATGAGCGCTCTTAACTGAGCCATCGCTCCAGCCCCTTGAGTTGATCTTAATACCAATACTAAATTGCAGAAAAAAATTAATAATTTACAAAACCCATTATGTATAGATATATAAAAGGCTTTCATTTATTTCACAAAGTTTTGGAACCTGCTACTATTTGCCTTTACTAGAATCTACCAGAAGATTGTTAGTAAACAATAGGAAAAGTATATTTTTCTCTTTAAATATTTGGTGCTACAAAGAGCACAGGCATTCTAGGCATCCAAGCATCTGAAATACCAACTGTATTCTTGAACTAATTTCCAAGATGCTGCTTTGGAATTACTCCCTGAGCTATGCTTCTCTTTCCAAGTGTAGACCCACAGTGAGAGCACAGGACCAGAGCTCATTTCACAAGTGTGTTCCAGAGGAGGAGCCGGTAGCCCTTTAGCACCTCTGCTTTAGGTCATCTAATGCTGAGGCGCTTCATATTTCGTCAGTGGAAATCAATCAGGAAGAAGTGTTACCTGCTTCCACACACTTCTAGTCAATCTTCATGTCATCTTCTACAAAAGAGCATAGAAAAAGGGAATCAGAACTTAAGCTGTGTCCACAAAAGCTTCCATGTAGAGACTATGTCAATGAAATTCAAACAACCTTACAATATTAGAACTATTGCTCGCTTGAAGAGATGGAATGAATTCTATCATATCAGATAAAAGTATATGTTATAAAAGGCAATAGAACATAACATGGTTACCACTTAAGAAGTATTGGCTACCATTTATAGTGCCAGAAGGTGTTATGCAGGCTGCTGGGGGAGGAAAGCCATCAATGGTCTTTCCTAGCTCTGGAGCCTGAGTACTACAATACTGATCTGCCAGGCAAGATGGTCCCACAGGTGCAATAGTGGCATAACTGTTTGGGGTATAACCAATAGCATTCTGATTGGATCTGAGGCCCACTCCATAGGAAAAAATACACACCTGGTACTGAAAACCTGGGAGAAAACCTATGGCTGGTGATATCACAGGCTCTAGGGTAGAGCTTACTGCTGACACTAAACCAACTAAATATGCAGCCAAACTGCCTTCTAAGTGTTTATATTTCTACCTTTAGACTGCTACAATACTGGCCAGAGAAGCTTTTTATTCCTGCAGTGGTCAATAGTTAATACAGAGACTCACAACAGGTCAAATGACTATTTGAATGATCAGCTATAAACAGGACATCTATATGACCCCTCCAAAACCCAGGGAACATCCCAGGAAAGCAGGTAGAAAGTTTGTAAGAGTGGGAGAATGGGGAGGAGTCCTATGGGATGCTATCTTCTGGACACGATATGGTTGGTGTGATGATGCACACACAGTAGCTATGGCTACCTGCACAAGACCTACACACAAAAATAAGACATGAAAATAAGACTCATTGGAAAGGAGGAGTCTTTGGAGTGGGAAGGGAATAAGGGAGGGTAGCAGAGTGAACATGTTCACAGTATATTGTATACATGTATGAAATTGTCAAATTTTAAATTAAAAATAATTTTTTAAAAAGCATTGGGTTTTCTTTTCTGTTTTTTGTTTGTTTGTTTGTTTGTTTGTTTGTTTTGATACAGGGTCTCCCTGTAGCCTCAGCTGACCTGGAATTCTCTATGTAGACCAGGTTGACCTCAGTCTTACAGAGATCTACCTGCCTCTGCCTCCTGAGTACTGGAATTAAAAGTGTGTGCCACCATATCCCAACAGAATTAGATTTTCTTCAATGCTAGGGAAATTAGTAATCTCTAAGCCTTAGTTCTCCATTTGTAAATGGGACAGTAATAATGCTTGCTGTGTAAGGCAGGATTCACTGAGAATGCATGAAGAGCTCTGGAACCTGTAAGTGTTCCGTTAATGTTAACTATTTTTACTTGTAGCAGAGGGATATAGATGAGACTATAACTTTTCTTAATTATTGGCACAGGGTCTTATGCATCCCAGACAAGCTATATAGCTGAGGTTGACTATGAACTTTTGATCCTCCTGCTTCCACCTCCTGAGTGCTGGGATTACAGATGTGTACCATCATGCCTGGTTCATGGAGTGCTAGCGATTGAGCCCAAGGCTTTGTGTGTGTTAGGCAAGCACTCTAGCAACTGAGCTACATTCCCAGCTCAAGAATGTAGCTTTAAAGATGATTTATCCTGGGGTTGGAGAGATGGCTCAGCAGTTAAGAGCACTGACTGCCCTTACAGAGGACCCAGGTTCAATTCCCAGCACCCACATGGCGGCTACAAACGGTCCTTAAATCCAGTTCCAGGGGAATTCGATGCCATCTTCTGACCTCTGTGGCATTGCATGACATGGGTGCACTCACATACATGCAGCAATATACTCATACACATAAAGTGAAAATGATAAATAAAATATTTCTTAAATTACTAGCCATTGTGATATAAAGATATCTTGGCCACAGGCTATGCACCCTTTCCACGCTACATTAGACCTTGTCTATGATTGGTTTAATATATGGTGTTAACCTCTGAGTGTTTTACAGATGTGAAATCCATTTGAAAGATATCAAGTATACCTGAAGAAACAAAGGCCAACTATAGCAGTAAGATTCTTGGGAGCTTTATGGTTGGGTAAAACACAAGTGATATCCACCAGGATGGTTAGGAAAAGCCTACAACACCTAATCCTGCATAAAAATAAAAACAGAGGCTCCCAAAACTGTACAACTGTTAAGAAAAAAATTACAGGGTGGGTTGCCCCTCTATGAGCTATTGTCCAGAGAGATCCTAAAGGTCCTTAAAGTAACCAAGGCTCTTGCCACTAATGTTGGTTGTACACCAGAAAAGGTTGGTAAGGCCACGTTGCTGAAAACACTCATGATGTGAGCATGAGAGAAGGAGAGATAGAGCTGAGACTAAGCTGAAAACTCCATGCCACTGGATGAATGGCTTTCATAGTGCCAGAAGGCACTATGCAGATGGTTGGGGGAGAAGGATCCCCTATGATTCTGCTCAACAATGGACTCTGTGTGCTGCACACTATTGACATGTCAAGCAATGCCTGCTGGTGCAATAATGGCTCTACTAACATATGCACAATTGACTATTCCTAATTGGCTAAGGCCAGCTTCTAGGGATGGAACACATATCTGGTGCTGTAGACCAGGCCAACCCCCTGTGTCAGAGAAGGCTATAGGCTCCAGTGGGGAAGCTGCTGCAAGTATTCTGTTCAATAAATATGGTACACCTGCTGGGGCATTGTCTAGGCATTTGTGTTTATACCCATGTTTGTTTAGATATGTCTGCTTCTTTCCATTTGTCTTTATAGTAGGGAAGACACCACTGAGATGGATCAACAACCATGTCTTGAAAACTGATGATGGGGAGGCCCAGGAGTTCAATATCTCACCACAATAAAAGAAAGATTGTCCTGCATCTGTCACCCCCTCCAAGGCTCAAGGATTCTTGCAGAAGATTGGTGGAAAGATTGTGAGAGCTGAAGGAAGGGGTGGAGTATTGGGGAGGTGTGTTCTCTGAGACAGTCACTCCTCCCACCCAATCAGTCCTGAGGGGGAGGGTCTAAAGACAGAAGCCAAGGGTGCTGGGAAGTGCTAAGGACACTGGGGAAAAAGGGGAATTGCCATTTGGGGGAACTGGGTACAGGGATAGTTGGCAGGCTGCTGGTGGGCCGCTGGTGGGTGGCAGATCTCAAAGCTTAGCCAAGATGTAAAAACAGGGCCCATGGATGACCATGTCTTTGTAAGTAACCCTTTTCTGGTTGTCATAAACTAGCCAAAAAAAAAGGAAAAAAAAAAGATGATCTATCCTAACATTCAAATCCTCTATTGTGGGATCTGAACACCACTTGGAAGGCCCACTTCTCCCCTCCCTATCTCTCATTCTACATTAGAATCAACCTGTGGTTCTTCCTCTGTTCCTTAGCTTACTCTATTCCTTGTGCCTGCTGTGTTTCCAGGCATGTTCAAACATCAAGCAAAGTGAATATCCTTGCTCTGAACCTCCATAGCATTTTCCTCCTGTGGTTCTGAGCTCTTCACATCCTCTCTAGTTTATAAAAGGACGGTTTGGATATTTACCTTTCTCTCTGTGACTGTTCTTGGAAGGTATGAATGTTTTCCTAGCTTTTACATATTCTAGAGAGCTTATTATATTACCTTGCACATAGTAGTAAATGATAAATTATTATTTATTGAGTCTTTCTTTGAATATCAAAATAGCTTATTTGAATACATATTCTAAAGTTATTTTTCTGTTGGCACTATACATCTTGTACCTAGCACTTCCCATGTGCTCATCAAATCATGGTTTAACAAATAAGTCTATACATACTCAAAAGTACAAAGTACAGCCTGTTTAATAAGCTATAATATTGCTGGCATAGTGGCATAAGCCTGTAGTCTCAGCACTTGGGAAGTTGACACAGGAAACCAGAGAGTTTGAGGCCAGAATGTATGACACAGCAGAACTCTGTCTTCAAACTTTTTGCATCAATGAAGCTGTATTATAAAGACATAGTGCAGCTTGATGGCGCAAGCCTTTAATCTCAGCACTCAGGAGGCAGAGGCAGGCAAATCTTTGTGAGATGAGGCCAGCGTGGTCTACACAACAAGGTCCAGGTCAGCAAGGGCAACAGGGAGACCCTCTCTTTAAAAAAGGGGGGACTGGAGAGATGGCTCAGCAGTTAGGAGCATTAGCTGCCTTTGCAGAGGACCCGAGTTCAAGTCCTAGCACCTACATGGTGACTAACCATCCACAACTCTAGTTCAGGGGGATCCGATATCCTCTTCTGGCTTCTGTGGGCATTGTACAAAACAGGTGCACTTACATACATGCAGGCAATATACCCATACACATAAAATAAAATTTAAATAAATAAAATATATATTGTAAAAACTTAAGAAAAGACACATTACTATCTCTTTAAAATACACCATTCATTAATTTTTTAAAGGAAATATGAAAAATTTTATAAAATAACACTGTTTCATGGAAATAGGGGCCAGAAACACAAATGAAATGGTCATTCAATCCCTTCTTCTGATTTAGAGATTATTTTCCAGATTATAACACAGTACATTCATTAATTCTCATGATATAACTAGACCATGTTTTAAAAGAAAAGCAAAAACTACAATAACCATCCTCATTTTGCAGATTGGAGTTCAGAAACCAGTCAAGACTTGAGTCACAGCACAAGGAGCCCTGGCTCTCCCGACATATGATTCTGTGGTCTAGGGCAAGGCCCCTTGCTTTGTTCATCCCAAATCAGATATTCCATGTCATCAGCCAAGGAATAGACTAAATTGTATGCCCTCAGTATCCACACATCAAAACTCCAATATGACTTGACTATATTTAGAGATGGGTCTTTAAGATATAATTAAGGATTAATGAGGTCAGAAGGCTGAGACCTTAACCTGATAGGACCAAAGGCTCTGTAAAAAGCAGAAGAGCACCAGCCATTTTTTCCTTCAGGCATGTACCAAAGAAAGACATGTGAGCTCCTGGCGGGAAGGGAGCCATCCAAAGGCCAGCAAGAGAAACTTGGTCAGAAACTAATCTGCTGGAACCTTGGTCCTAGACTTCCAGCTTCCAGAACCAAGAGAAAATGTGATACTCATTAGGTCATCCCATGCTAAGACAGTGGACTGATCAGCCACCACCAAGTCAAGTGCCAGCCCTCCCCATGAACCATACCCAGAGTATCTTTCATAACTTCACTGGTACAGCCTATGACATGGCTCTGGGTAGACAACGTAGGAGGTATCTTGTGTCTACCTCCTATCCACCTTCTTCTGGTCCCATTTCTGCCATCATCTGCCTGTGTCACACACTGTTCATGACTTTGGGAGGTGTCAGCTGCAGCCCATGTATAGATCAGTGTTTAAAAGTTACACCCTACAGGTCTCAGAACTTTGCATTTTTACAACTGAAATGTGGCTAAGAAGATTATCTTGCTCTTTTTTCTCTCTGCAAAGAGACATTTTCCGTGTGTGTGTGTGTGTGTGTGTGTGTGTGTGTGTGTTTCATAGTATAACATTCAGATGGCAACATGAACATTCAGATGGCAACATGAAGAAGCGGAAAGGTAATCCCTGGAGGTCCCATTTATCCCTAACACAGGGCCCTCCAAATGGAAGCTGGAGTCACCAGACTACTTGTTTACCACTTCTGACAACCATTCTCTTTTTCTGAATCTCAATTTTTCATCTGTGAGAATAGTGATGAATTTCTTTACAATGTTATGAAATTCCAATTTGTATAAAAACAGTTTAGGGCTGAAAAGATGGCTCATCAGTTAAGAACACTTGCTGCTCTTCCAGATGACCTGACACCCACATCAGGCATCTCACAACCACCTGTAACTCCAGTTCCAGAGCATTCAACTCTAGCTTCTGGCCTCCATACACACTTGCATACATGTGGCGTACACTCACACAGACACACACACACATACACATAGATAAAAATTTAAGAAAACAAAAACAGTTGAAACCAAACTCCTGCTGAACTACATAGCTCTCACTGAGTTCTGACTGTGTGCTCTGTCAGACTCTGAATATACGCATAAACATCACTTCCCTTTCCTTGATTTCTCAGTGTCAGAATAATCACACTTTTATGCTAACACATGATCAGATATGTAATACCTTCATGTAGTTGAAATGAGCTGAAACAAAAATTTTAAACTAGAGGAAAGTTCTAGGAGTCTTTGGAGATGAGGTGTCTTTTTTTAATTTTTTTCTGACTTCTGCATCTTACCTTCCTCCATAGAAATCCCTGGATACAGACAAATGAAGCAGGGGAGGAAAAGCACATCAGTTCATGTTCTTGTGTTTCAGATTAGCTTACAATAAGAAAAGTGAAGTGTCAGCATTACAGTTAGTATTCTGGCGAGTCATAGAGATACTGAGTGATCACCACTCAGAAACAAATAGATTTCTGAGACTGGCTGGAAATGGGGATCTACTTTTGTCAAACATACCACCTGCCTTCGCACTGAGCTCTATTAAGATTGTGCTTTTATGTCTGAGTTAGGGCATTATATTTTAGGAACTCAAATCTAGGAAGGGAGCGGGAAGGAGAAGAAGGAGAGGGGGAAGGAAGGAGAAAAGAAGGGGGAGAGAACAAGAAATAGGGATGATGACGAATGCATCCGCAGTAAACAACTTTTCACTAATCATCTTCAATCTAATACAGGTCTAGATTGTTTTAACTTGATTAATTAAATTGTCTGTTAACTAGTAGCTTTTCCATGAGATTTGTTTTCCATGCTAAGATTTAAGAAGAGGACAATCATATTTATCACAGCATCAAGTATGACAGAGATATCTATTACTATCTTGAAGTGATCTGGCTCCACCAGAAACATTCCTTATCAAAGGTGACTCTAGGTCAGTGACTCCAGCTCTGGGGTTCCCAGACTCAGGGATGTGCTCTGATATTAACAAGGCCGGACAAACCACTTTCAATATGGACTTCCAGAAATGCAAACTGCATTTAGGGTACACAAGCAAACTTCATGTCAGCCATCAGATACTGACAAGAAATTAACAGCATCTCCATGTTCCTTTGATAAACGAAATAGAAAAGTAAATTAAAAAATTAGTCTAGGTTGGTTAAAAATTTTTCAAAACCTAGATGATGTAAAGAAAACATCACTAGGACGATTCTGATGTGAAAATGCTTCTGAGAAAGAAATTTAAAAAAGAAAAACGTGATAATTGCAGCTGTTGGTGTAACCATATGTGTCCATAACTGAAAGGGAACTGAAGATAGTGTTGGTGAGAAGGCCTTGTATGAACTTTTTCATCCTTCAAAAATGTCTTTGTAAGCCAGGTATAGTCATGCACACCGATAATCCCATCATCCTGTGGCGCACATCCAGTTAGAGGCCAACCTGGGCTTCGTCAGGCACTGTCTCAAAACAAAAAAGGCTTTGTGGTAGTTGTGATATTTTTTCAATATAAAATTAAAAGAAATTTTAATTTTTTGGCTCATCCTTCAAAAATGTCTTTGTAAGCCAGGTATAGTCATGCACACCGATAATCCCATCATCCTGTGGCGCACATCCAGTTAGAGGCCAACCTGGGCTTCGTCAGGCACTGTCTCAAAACAAAAAAAGGCTTTGTGGTAGTTGTGATATTTTTTCAATATAAAATTAAAAGAAATTTTAATTTTTTGGCTTGGAAAAATGAAAAATAATAAAGAACAAGGCATGCCGTAGGCAAATCTGTGAAACTGGTGTCGCTGTCCATGGTCTACTTTGTGTCTCCTCTGAGCCTTTCCCTTCTCCCTGTATTCCCTCCCTCCACTCCTTTAATTCCAGGTCCTGGTTGGTCTCCTGGGCCTGCCTGAGGGTCAGTTCTGAAGGTGCTGCCCAGCAGGCTCCAGCTTGCTTCTCTTATCTGCCATCCTACCTTGGCTACTGTCTCCCAGTGCCAATAGCCTTTATTAAGGCCATAAGTAGTTCACAAGCACATACTACAAAGAATCTACTTGCTAACTGTGCCCCTCCTGTCTAGTGAACAAGGTTGTATAACGATTACATTGCATTTCTTAAACAACAACTCAGTCTTATATTTAGTCATCCAAGGCACAGGAAGGGAGGGAGGGAGGGGAGGGGAAGTGGGGAGGAAAAAGGAGGGGAGGGGAGGAGAGAAGAGAAAAGAGAAGAGAAGAAAGAAGAAATACTGTGTAGTCACACAGCCATGGGCATCCAATTCAGGTATCACACCTCCGGAGCTGCAGAAGTCTTAGGACTTCAAGTCAGGGTCAAGCAATCACCAACAGAAGAACGTTTGTCTTTTTATCATCTGAAAATTCTTTTAAATTCAGAGAAATGAATTCCTGTGGTCTGATTTCAGGTGGCTGGCTGCTGAGGAGATTATCTGAGGACAGTGGGGACATTTCAAATCTTCTCTTGGTCAGGAAGCCAGCCGTAGGAGAAAGGGAGCAGCATTCCTGAATGCATGTGCTGGGTCTGAGGCACCCCTCCCCACATCTGGTGGATTTGAGGCAGGTGTGAGGCTGGTACAGCTGAGACCACCAGAATTGCTGCTGCTTCCTAGGCAGAAAGAAAGCAGTGATTGGCTGACCTCTGTGGCATGGGTTCTCCCTGGAAGGCTAAACAGCACAGATGTCAGAAGAGATAAAGATGGGGCCGTGTCATCTGGATCCAGCACAGTTGTGGCACATAGCCCTATTCCATTGGGTCTAGGGCAGGGTTGTCCAGGATTCTCACTGATATTTACAGAACATTCTCCCTTTTCCTTAAAAGTCCCTGCTTGGAATGTCATCCACCATCCTTCCTGGCTGCTCCCATGCTCTCAATGAGCTCTTTTTATTCGAAGGCTTTCCCTTCCACCTCCCTCTGCCACTGCCTCCCACTGCTGTGTCCCAGCTGTGCACCACCAAGATCTGCCATTTCTCCATAATTTTAATTTCTCACCCTCTTTTTCCAGCCAACACTGCCCATCTACAATTGTGACAATAATCTGTTGGGGTTGTAATACATTAATTTTACTTTTCACAGTTCCTCACTTGCTTCCTTTCCCGATCTCCCCCCTCAACAACCTAAATGCTATGGTCGGCCACTCCCTTGTCCCTCTCTTGATTTGCTGTTAAATCCAACCCTCTGCTTCATCCCCAGAAAGCTAACAGATGTACCCCAGATCCAACTTTAACCTTAAGTGGGCCCTTAATGAAGATCATACTCCATTGACCTAGCTCTCTACTCTCCTGCACTCTTTCCAGCTTTCTCCTCTCCCTCCCTGTGCCTCCGTGCCCACCTTACTCCCAGCTTATGCTCTGCATTCACTAAGAACTTCCATGACCTCCACCACATCGCTACCCTCCATTGTGCCCACATATCCTGCCTTCCCTCCTATTACTGTTCCTGTGGTTGGACTGATTGTGCTCCTCTATCAAGCTAACCCTGCTCTGTAAACACTAAATCAGATCTTTGTCATCTGTCTGTCTGTCTGCTCAAGGACATCAACTGCAGTTCTCAATGCTGTCTCCTGTTGCTTCTTTCTAAATGGTCCCACTAGCTCTACTCACCCCATCTGAAAACTCTGATGTCCCTTCACTTTCTTATCTAGCTTTTGCTCTGCTTTTATTTATGCCAAAATGTCCCAAAGAATTTTCCATGTGTATTGTCACTTCTTCAGATGCAAATCTAACAAGGATTTGGGCCTCATCTCTCTACTGAAACTGTTATCAAGATCAGATCACCCATGCCCTCCATACTGTCAAATCCAACTGGCAATTCTCAGTCCTCTCACAGTACCTGTCAGGGTCCAGTGCAGTATGGACATTCAACCTACCTCATCCATTGCTCCTTCTCTGTCTCCTTTATCTTTCTTTTTCTTCTTGATCTCTGACATTGACTGAGCCTTGGACCTCCTATCCCTTTCATCTTTACCTACTCCCTTAGTGCTCTTATCAACAAACTTCCCCAGCATTAGGTGAGGACCAGCTCTCCTTGAACAATTAGTACCTTTTGGTCTTTATGTTTAGGCTGCTCCAATGAGATGCTGTAAACTATGTGGTCTTAAGTAATAGAAATTTATTTCCCATAGTCCTAGAGACTGGGAAGTTTAAGGCCAGCAGATTTGGTATTTCATAAGACTGTCTGAGTCATAGATCCCACCTTCTAGCTGTGTCTTCACATAGTAAAAGAGGCAAATGAGCCTCTCTCCTGGGGTTCTTTTATATGATGGCACTGATTCCATTCATGAGGGTCTGCCTCACCTTTGAAGGCTTCACCTTTCAATGCTACTGCCCTGGGGATTACATTTTACTACACAAATGGGGGATTGGGTCAAAATATTCAGACTATAGCAATTTTAAATTTTAATTTAATCTCTCAAGCACTTTTCTATCTTTTCTAGCTGATGTGATTATTCTGATCCCCTTAGTATTTAAGAGGCTAAAAGTCTATCAATAAATTGACATTTTGGTTAATAAACTAGGGCATGCATGTTCATCCATCTGCTTGTTTCTTTATCTCATGTTAGCCTCACTGACAGAAACCTGTTGCTCCAAGCATTTTCTATGGCCCAATTCTGATGCCAAGAGTGACTGACCTCCCTTACCTCTTCATAAATTGGTTAGAAGGGATTAGCCCAGCACAGGTAGCTAGGTCTGCGATTTTCCAGGCCTGCCACCAGAGGGCATCATTCTGGTCCACAATCTGTAGAATGTCCCCTTTCTGAAAGGGCAAGCCAGCGTCCATTCAGGGGATGTCAGGATCCTCCTGGGGCCAGTAATCAATCATGGCATGAATGTGAACCTGACAGCAGGTGCATAATGGTGCTGTTAAAATAACTCTTACGCAGGGGCCATCACAACTTAAAACCATTGCTTCACTTCTCTAACTACTACTCTTCCTTTTCTACCCTAACCATGAAAGAGAGTTGCTCCCCTAAACTAAATATCATGAAAAAAAATGTGTTGGCACAGGACATAAAGAAATCAGCCTGTAGCTGGGCTGGAAACGTCCTCCCTGCTGGCTAGCTCTCATAGTACTAGAAGTGCTATGCAGGCTGTTGGGGAAGAATTGTCATCAACAGTCTTACTTAGCTGTGGATACTGTGTGTAATAACACTCACCAATAAGGCAAGATGAGCTCATTGGTGCAATAGCAGCAAGTCTGTGCTGGTGTAACCAACCACTTTCTGGTTGGATTGGATGCTCACTCCATAGTAGGGACTTAACATTTGGTACTGTAAACCTAGTCAAAAGCCTGTGACTGAGGAAGTCCTAAGCCCTAGTGGGAAAGCTACCGCTGATATTTTGCTAAATGGGTATGATGCGCCTTTTCAAATTGCCTTCTCAGTCACTATGCTTATGTCCAAAGATTAGTGATGCTGTCAGCTTTGGTCAGAAAAGTTTCTTTTTGCACTGGTCAGTAGTTCCTGCAGAGATAGATAACTGGTCAAAGCACTAAGAATAGATGACTGTTGAATAAATAGCCATAAATGGGACACCTATATTATCCACTCCAAGACTCAGAGGACACTGTAGAAGAAATAGAAATAATGTAAGAGCTAGAGGAAGTGGGAGGAGAGGTGTGAAACACTGACTTACAGCATAATGTGGCTGTTACACTCAAACTCACAGTGACTATGATTACCTGCACATGATCAGGCTTGTCAACATCCTGTCACAGAAGGGGGAGAGGATCATGGGGCCCCAACCCCTCCTCAGAATTTATACACAGTTAATGAATGATGGGGAAGGAAAAGTAAAGTGCCTGTGTTCCTGTTAACAATGATAATGAAACTCATCGTGTCTGTCTCTCTGTCTCTGTTTCTCTCTCTCTCTCTCTCTCTCTCTCTCTGTAAAGTAGGGACTGGAGAGACTACTCAGTGGTTAAGGGCACTGGATGCTCTTACAGAGGACCCAAGTTCAGTTCCCAGAACCCATATGGCAGCTAACAACCATTTGTAACTCCAGTTCCAGGGGATCAGATGCCCTCTTCTGGCCTCTGTGGGCATTGCATGCACAGGTGCATGTACATACATGCAGGCAATACACTCATACACATAAAATTTTAAATGATAAAATTTTTTAAATATTTAAATGTTTTTAAATATATAGCGGATAAAGGGAAAGAAGGAGCTCAAGAGAGGTAGGACCATAGGAGAA
>NW_008328002.1:95346-97552 GCF_000622305.1 Nannospalax galili
ATTTTTGCTTAAATTTCTACCATTTTTGGTGTTGCTTTTTAACTTCATGCCCCCTCCCCCGCTTTGTCCCTTTACTCGGTCTGCATTTCAGGCCAACAGTACTAAGAAACATCTGGCATAGTATTGAAGCCATGTCCAAAACAGCATAGAGGATAGAATTGTTCTTCATCCTATTTAGTCACTGTCATTGTGTGTGAGACAAAAAAACAAACAAACAAAACAAAACAAAAAATCCTCTTACCATCTTCTGGTTATTCACAGGTGGGTCAGATGACATTGGAACCACCTTGAACATGATTGTCCCACAAGACATAGCCTAGAATGACAAAAGGGAAGAATGGCAAATCATGGAGCTAGCAGGGTTCCTACAGTTCAGTAGATGGAGCTGAATGTGTCCAGCTCTAATGGTGACACGAGACAAAAAAACAAACAAAACAAAACAAAACAACCTCTTACCATCTTCTGGTTATTCACAGGTGGGTCAGATGACACTGGAACCACCTTGAACATGATTGTCCCACAAGACATAGCCTAGAATGACAAAAGGGAAGAATGGCAAATCATGGAGCTAGCAGGGTTCCTACAGTTCAGTAGATGGAGCTGAATGTGTCCAGCTCTAATGGTGACATCCTCATAGTGACTTTCACAGTGGTCAACAGCTGACTGTTACCACCCAGTAATGGAAATTAGGAAGCAATTTAACCATGTGTCTGTCCCACTGTAGGGCATCAGAGTCACTGGCTGCAAAAACCCACACTGGGGTGGCTTCTCCCCAGGACTCTCCAGCTCACTGCTGGCAAAAACACATCACTCAGTGAGGTCTCTTTCCCACAGACCCCAAGGAAGAGACAAAATCATTTACTTCCCTCCTGGCCCGTCAGGCAGTGAGTATTTCCTGAACACCTGCTTCTACACCAGCTGCCCCAGTGTGATAGGGAAGATAAGGGATTCTTAAGTCTTCTGGGAGAATCAATAAGCTTCCAAACTAAAAATGGAGATGGAGAGCCCATCAAATGGATGGGAGAGAAGAAAGCATTCTGGCTTGTTGTGAGAGCTAAGGATCATCCTTTACACACACTGTGATAGACATCAGAGATTAACAAGATCATTCTCATTCTTATGAACTTCCCAATTCCATTGTCCTGGCAACTCCCCAGCCTCCAGTAGGAGGCTGGGACAGAGACCTGCTTGTTTACCTATCTGTGGCTGATGTACTTCACATTCCCTTTGCAGATCCTTCCACACCACACAGTAGCTTACAAAATCCTTAGGTGTTCTATCTCTATTCCTTATAACTTTCTACCTTTGTCTATAGGTCATCACTGGGAAAAATCTAGTTTCCTCAGGCACCCAGTTTGAAAGCCAATGGCTCAACTACTATATAGTCAACCTCAGGCCTCACCCTGTGTACATGGGGCAAGATGGATATTGCTGTGCTGCTGCGGGTAAAAAGTTCCAAACTGTCAATACAGGGGGATGGCCTGATGGGTAGAATGGGAACTTGAGGCAAAAAGTTCATATACTCAGGCTATAAATTCCCAGCAACAACCATCAAGGAACAGGAGCAGAGTCAGGCAAGGAGGCCCTTCTGCCCACATGTTGCCATCTGGAGATTCCTTTCTCCCTGTACCCAAAGCTACCCAGAGAAAGCTGTTCAGATTTCAACTGTATAAACATATTAGGGGGTAAGGGAAGGTTTGCTCAGGTTCAAATTGTTCTCTCAAACTTTTCTCTGCCTATGCTCAGTTTCCCATGGAGCACCCCTGGTGATGAGAGACCTGGACTATGGGTCTAGTGATCCTCTGGAGGATGAGTTTAGGAAAGGATGTTTCCCAGCCTGGGCCTGAACTTCTCAGGGATAAAGGAGAGAAAGGTTGAAGAGTGACATGGTAACAGACAAGGCCTAGGACCTGGAGCAGAAAGCTACCGAGAGAGACTCAGATCCCCATCACATCCCCAGCACACACCATGGGGGCTAGGCATGTCACAAGTCACTAACAAAAAGGCAAAGAGAAGACAGTTGCCAGAAGATGGATCACTTGCTCTGGGTCCAGGCCCTCGACTGAAACTCCATTCACTTCCACCAGTTTGTCTCCAGCGTATAACAACCCTAGGTAACACAAACAGAGGAAGGGTCCAAAGAAGTAAAACAGAGGTCACTCTCCCAATGACTAACATGCTCATGAACCCAAACATGGTCTAATTT
>NW_008328002.1:97949-99449 GCF_000622305.1 Nannospalax galili
TTCATTGTACATGTACCTCTTTGCTAACACTGATGGTAATTTTTTTATGTTTGCTACTCTGATGTAGTAAAGTGGAACCAGAACTCTGGTAAAAAGAATGCTAAAAATAAAGACATCAAGGTGGTGAGAAAATGAGGCATGAAAAGGAAAAGTATCAGGTGTTCCTCAAAAGAAAAAAATGTGGAAAATTTTAGGGTTAAGATGAAGCCTCAAGGGGCTAGAGAGATGGCTCATCAGTTAAAAGCACTGGCTGCTCTTACAGAGGACCCAGGTTTGATTCCTAGCACCCACATGGCAGTTGACAACCATTCACAACTCCAGTTCCAGGGGATCCAAAACCCTCTTCTGGCCTCCATGGGCAATGCATGCACATGGTGTACTTAACGTACATGTAGGCAAGATACACATACATATAAAATAAAAATAAATTAATTAAAGATAAAGCCTTGAATTGAGTGTGGTGGTGCACATCTATAATGCTGGCACCAAGGAGGCAGAAGCAGGAGGAGTTCAAGGTAAGCCTGAGCTACATAATGAGACTCTGTCTAAAAGCAGATATAGTCCAGTGGTAGAGTGCTAGCAGAAGGGCTGGGCTCAGTCCCTAATACCACATACACACAGAGAGACACACACACATGCATACACATGCATGCACACACACACACACGCGCGCACACACACACATACATATACACAAAGCTTTTGGCTCTGATGTTCGACAGCACTGCAGTATGTCTATACTTCAGAACAATTTTTATGTATTTTATTTTTAAATATTTTATTTATTATTTTTGTTTTATGTGCATGAGTGTATTGCCTGCATGTATGTAAGTGCACCCATGTTGTGCAATCCCCATGGAGGCCAGAAGAGGGCATTGAATTCCCCTGGAACTGGAGTTACAGAAAATTGTTAGCCACCATGTGCATGCTGGAAATTGAACCCGGGTCCTCTGTAAGAACAACCAGTGCTCACTGAGCCATCTCTCCAGCTCCTATGTATTTTATTTGTAAAACTAGAGGAGTCTGGGGATGGAGAGATGGCTCAGCGGTTAAGAGCACTGACTGCTCTTGCAGAGGACCTGGGTTCAATTCCCAGCACCCACCATGGCAGCTAAGAACCATCCTTAACTCCAGTTCCCGGGGAATCAGATGCCCTCGTCTGACCTCTGAGGCATTGCACAACATGGGTGTACTCACATACATGCAAGCAATACATTTGTACACATAAAATAAAAATAATAAATATTTTTTAAAAAAGAGTTCAAATTTTCTCAACACAAATAAATAGTAAATGCTTAAGGAGATGAAAATTCTTTCTTTAATTTAAAGATTTATTTAATTTTTATTTAAGAGTGTGTGTGTGTGTGTGTGTGTGTGTGTGTGTGTGTGTGCATGTGAGTCCTTGGAGGACAGAAGAGGGGGACAGACCCCCTGGTACGGGAGTTACAGCTGGTTGTGAACTCCCCAACATGGGCGCAGCATCTCAACTCAGCTCTTCTT
>NW_008328002.1:99748-103138 GCF_000622305.1 Nannospalax galili
GGATATATCTATCCTGTTTTTTTTTTCAAAGAAAAAGCTCTTAGATTCATTGATTCTTTGTATTATTTTCTTTGTTTCTATTACTACTTTAGATTTTTTAAAATTTATTTTTATTTTATGTGAATGACTGTATTGCCTGCATGTATGTAAGTGCACCCATGTTCATGTGAGTCCTTGGAGGACAGAAGAGGGGGTCAGACCCCCTGGTGCTGGAGTTACAGCTGGTTGTGAACTACCCAACATGGGTGCAGCATCTGAACTCAGGTCTTCTTGAAGAGCAGCAAGGTCTGCTTGACTGCTGAGCCATTTCTCCAGCCCAGGAAATGGAAATTCTAGACACCCCGATCTTATCATTACAGATTGTATACATGAATTCTATTATCACACTGTAGTTCATTAATTACTCATTATTGTGTGTCCATATTTTCTAAAACCTTGAGAAATATGAGGTGAGTCAGTGGAGGATCAGAGAGATGAGACAGGAAGCAGAATGAGCTCCTGGGAGGGAAATCGAGGGTGACGAAAACAAGGTGTCTACGGCACCATGTGGTTGAGAAGTAAAAATGGAACTGAAGGTGAAACAAGGGCCAAGTGGCTTGGCAATGAGGAACTCTTCAGGATTTTCCAGAAGGGTGCTGGAGTGTCAGCCAGGGACAGGTCGCAGGGCTGTGGGCAGCTGGCACCTGAGGCAGCATGTGCACTAGTTTTGGAAGCACAGAGGTGAAAGGAAGATTTGTTTGACAGGTGGAAAGAGCAAACAAAGGCACTTCAAGATGAAAATGAGCTCTGCCCTTTTTGAAAGCAGAAGGATAAAAAGCTGAGAATATAGAATCAGGGATTTGAATCCTGACTCAAACTGCGTAATCTTGATCACCTTAGTTATTGAAACTCCATGAGGCCCAGTTTTCCTTCTACACAGTGCGCTGATAATGTTTACCTTTTTCAGGTTGCTTTGAGAATGCTAACAAGAGTGCATCCACATGGAGCCTAGCATGTGAGGGGGTCTCTGAATGAGGGGGCAGAAGTCCTTTAGAAAACTTGTCTCATTCTTTTTTTACAAATTAAAAAAAAATGTTTTTGTCTTTTTGAGACAGGGTCTCCCTGCAGCCCCAGCTGGCCTGAAACTCACTTTGTAGACCAGGCTGACCTCAATCTCATAGAGATTTTCCTGCCTCTGCCTCCCAAGTGCTGGGATTAAAGAATGTGCACCACCAAGCCTGACTACTTGTCTCATTCTTTACTGCTCTAACCAAACAAGAGAACATCTAAAGGCCCTGACCTAAGTGAAGAGAGGAATTGCTCTGGAAAGGCCACACTCTCACCCTGCCACTCCAGCTTACCACTCCTCTTGACCAGCCCACCATGGATGACCCTGGCCACCAGGATGTCCCCTGTTATTTCGTGGCACTTGATGGTAGCTCCCTGAAGAAAGAACACAGTAGGATCCCTCTTTTACTTACCATAACCATTTTTTTTTTGGTGGCTTCCCTCAATCAGCACAGCTCTGGGTTTTAAACAAGGATTTTCTTGCCAACCAAAAGGGGTCCACAATGCCCTGTGGCCTGTCAGTCACATCATGCCATTAGAAAGGCAAGACCATTGGACCTTGTCCTCTTGGGACCTCCATATAACATATAGACATAAAGGAATATTTCAATTCTTCCAAAGATAAAGAAAGCTCCCATGATTGCAATCTAATGAAAAGGGGTACCCTCAGAGAATCTAGTGTCTTAACTAGCCTCCTAGTAGTAAAAGGGAAAAACTTAGGCCAGTGTATTGGAATTGGGTGAAATATATGAACAGTCAGAAAGCCAAATAAAAATAAAAGTAATACAGACTCAGAAAAACAAAAGACGTATGCTCTCCCTCGTTTGTGGATCCCAGCACCAAATCCTTATAAGTGAGTGCATATCCTGATGTAACTGCAGGAACCAGGAATATGGAAGGGAACCAGGGAGGTAAAGGGAAAGAAGGAACCAAAGAGAGAAGAACAGTAGGAGAAAGGTGTTACTAAAGGAGAAATATACAAAAAGGGGGTTGTTAAAGAGGAAGGGAAGAGGGCTATAAAGAACTATGGAAATAAATGGGGGAAAAATTCTCCCGATATACAGTTTTTAAAAAAAAGCCTTAAGCACAGAAAGAACCCTACAGGGATGGAAGAAAGCCCTACCAGAAGCCATACGGTTATTAAATGAAAATCCCAGTATCAGAGGTGGGTTGCCGCCCTATGAGCTGTTGGCCAGAGGGGCCCCAGAGGTCCCCCGAACAATAAAGGCCATTGAAAATAATGTTGGTTGTACACCGGAAGTGGATGGTAAAAACCTATTGCTGAAGACATCTCATGATGTGAGTGTGGGAGAGGGAGAAATCAAGCTTGGACTAAGCTGGAAACTCCCTGCCACTGGATGGGTGCCTTTCATAGTGCCAGAAGGTAACATGCAGATGGCTAGGGGAGAACTATCCCCTATAATTCTGCTCAGCGATGGACCCCACATCCTGCACTATCAACAAGACAAACAAGATGTTCCAGCTGGTGCAATAGTGGCACATCTAGTGTATGTACAACCAGTAAATTTTCGATTGGATATATTGCCTGCTCCTAGAGGTGGAACACACACCTGGCACTATAGACCAGGCCAACCCCCTGCAGCAGGGAAGGATATAAGCCCTAGTGGGGAAGCCACCACTATTATTTTGTTAGATTGATGTGATGAACCTGCTAAAGTACCAACCAAGCATTTGTGTTTACACCCATATGTTAAGTTATTATAGCAGCCACTGTTTAGATATTCTTGCTTCTTGCTGTTTGCATTTTTATAGTAGATGGAATCCCACTGAAATGGGCCGAAAGCCCATGGAAAACAAATGATGCAGAGACTTGAAAGTTCAATGCCTTGACACAATGGGAGGAAGATCATCCCACACTTATAACCCCCTTCCCAAGGCTCAGGGACTTTTGTAGAAGAGGTTGGAGGAAAGAATGTAAGAGCTGGAGGGAGGGGTGCAGTGTTAACTGGAAGTGTCCTCTGACCACTGTGCCAGCAAGCTATAGTCACACCTCCTTCCCATGCTCATCAAGGAGTCCATAGGGGATTCAGTTACCCCTCCCACCCAATCAGTCAACCTTAGCTACATGTGGGAGAGGGGCTAAGGATATATAAGCTGAGAACATGAGGTATCTCTCTTGCCATTTTATGCATCTGTCAGGAAGTCACCAGATCTATATTTGGTATGGACTTTCCAGCCCAGCTGTAAATGAATGGGGGGCACCCACTCTTCTGTAAATAAACCCTCACCCTATGGTCTGTTAGCAAGCCCAATAAACTCATTAGGATCATATATATCAAACAAACAACAAAAACCCACTTATTCAGTTCCTTTAAAAAACTC
>NW_008328002.1:103164-109500 GCF_000622305.1 Nannospalax galili
TTTATCTTTATTATCTTTCCAAAAAAGAAAAACACTAAATAGAAATTTTTCCCATAGTAAAGACATTAAAACCTGAAATATGTTTGAACCCACAGGCAAAAATCATACTAGTTTTCATATCATTTCTATCACTGTATGTGTGACTGAGACAAGATTACCATCCAAATAACAATCAGCTAACTTAGTTCACAATGAATCCCAGTGTAATCCTAAACAAAAAGATAAAATGTTTTCCTTACCAGGGGCTGCTGGTTTTTTACCAAACAAACAATCCTCATTGCTTCCTCATTTTCAGGGATATTATCTGGCAGTGGGGGCAGAAGGGGTTCAAAATCTTTCTGAGCTACTGTGTCATGGGCACTGAGCACAGCCTGGGAATAGAAAAGGAAAGGTAAGCAAATGTCACAGGTGGCTCCCATGCATCTTGAAGACGGTGACTGGATACTATATGAGACGCATAATCACAAATATCAACATATACATGTCAGGCACAGCGCTAAGCAAATTCAATCACAATAATTCTATTTTGTGTGTGTGTGTGTATGTGTGTGTGTGTGTGTGTGTGTGCATGCCCTGTGTGTGAACACCTATGGAGGGCAGAAGAGGGCACTGGATCCCATGGAGCTGGAGTTGCAGGTGGTTATGAGCCTCCTGATGTGGGTGCTGGAACAGGTTTTGGGTCCTGTAGAAGAGCAGCCAGTCATCTCTCCAGCCTCAATCACAATAATTCTATGAGGCAGGAAATTTATTGTCTTCTATTTACAGATAAGGAAACAAAGGATTGGGGAGGTTAAGAGAGGTTAGAAGAGGTTAGAAGGTTAAACAACGCACAATAATCTCTTCTATTTCTGCTAAGATATATTCTCCCATAATGTTCCAATTTCTTAGAAGACCAGGCAGTTAAAGGTGTTCTTATAGCAGTTGAACTACAAAACAATCTTCATAATATTTTCTATATGCGAAGTGGAATTTTGGGGCTGCAATCAAGGTATCTTGGTGGTTTGTCAGGGTTCCTGTGGAACACAATGTGAAAAAGTAGCTTCCTGGTGGGGGTTGTGATTGAAGAGTTCACTCTAGTGGCCATTCTGTTTCTCCAGGTGAGGAGGCTGTGTTGTCATTCTCTAGCTCTGTGTGAGATTGTGAACAGGATTTAGTCAAAACTCAAAGTTCTCTAAGCAGGGTGCTGCTGAGGATATTTGATAACCAATGCTTACCTTGTGAACTAAAACTCTGACCCACAAATTCCATTGCTCTAAATGCAGTTCTCCTCTTAAAATTCTAATTTGTTGTTAACCTCATCTCAAAATCTATTAAGTCTTGAGAGAAAGTTGTCTGTTGTATAACCACATATTTTTCATACAGTCCCTCACAGGGGTTAATCATTACACTGCATATTCCAAATATCTTCATACACTGCATCCAAAATTCAAAATATTCCCAACTTGGAAAGGAAGTGCAGAGATTATTTTTCTGTAACCAGAAGCTACCCTGAAGTCTGCCCAGAATTCTAGAACTAGATGCCTCCTCATAAATGTGGCAGGCTTGACTCAATGAGGGACAGTGCTGAGTCAGTCACATGTGAACCTTCACAACTTTGAGGACAATTGTTGGTTGCTTATGTACAGAAACAGAACATCTATTCAGAGAGAACATTTTCTGTTTTATTTATTGTTCCCAACTCTATGTGCCAGATGAGCAAATTGTCTATTTTAGTGTGTACTTACCTTGTAGTGTGGAGCCTGGAGGATTTGTCTGAGCTCTTGAATCTCAGAGGATCTGGGGGCTTCAGGTAACAGCTTCAAGACCTGATTCACAGGCAAATATATAATATAAAACTTTTTAAGCCAGGTATATAGGCTCATGCCTATAATCCCAGCAGTTGAGTGGCTGAGGCACAAGGATCATCAATTGAGACCAGCCTGGATATAAAGTAAGACTCTGTTTCAAAGTAAATTTTTAAAAGAATTTTCATTTTCTAGTCAATTTCACCCAGGCTGAAAACTAGATTATAAATAACATGATGTTGACTTAAGAAAAGTTGTAGCTGAGGCTTTCATTTCCATTGTTAGAGTCAGGGCCTAGTTTCTTTCCTCAGTCCTGGTGTCACTAAAGTGACTGTTTGTTAATATCAGTGCTTTACAAGCAGATGAGGCTAAGCTGAAGGTGACCTGAGAATCCAGGCAACTTGGTTTCATGGGAAACACCATTCTTTAAATAGAAAATGGGAATGATGATTTCTATTTAAAAATATATAATTTTGGAACTGGAGAAATGGCTCAGTGGTTAAGAGTATTGCCTGCTCTTCCAGAGGACCCAGGTTCGATTCCCAGCACCCTTATAGTGGCTAACAACTGTCTATAACTTCAGTCCCAGGGCAATCTTATGCCCTCTTCTGACCTCCATGGGCATTGCATGACATGGGTGCACTTACATACATGCAGGCAATGCACTTGCACACATAAAAAAATAAAAATAATTTAAAAATTTTTTTAAAGTATACCATTTGCCAACAATTTCAGTATCTATTATAATATAAAATGATGCACAGAATATTCTCATTTCTTCTGTGGTTTAACTCTAGACCTGCTTTCACAGGACACGATACCTTCTGACGTTTTAGTCAGCCCCAAGAGTCCTCAGCTGCCAAGCCTTACTGCATGCAGCCAAATGGAAGCAAGAAAGTCACAAGCTTTACCTCTCTTTACTAGGGTTACAACAGAATGAAATGTCGTGTATATGTTTCCTGCTGATAACTGAGGACAGTTGGAAATACTGATTCCTGGAATTGAGGGTACAGTTTTCTCCTTTCTTTTTGGTTTCTTCTATGGTTTGAACAATATATAGTAAAAATGGATTGACTTTATTCATTCATTCAGCAAATATTTATTGAACACATTTTATGTGCTGGGCACCATTTTAGGTGGTACAAAAAGAGCTAACAGGCAGACAAAACATATCACTCCTCTGGAGTTCACATTTCAGTGGGGAGGCACAGTTAATAAATAAAACATATAAGTAATATATAAATAAATGAACAACTTTGTCTAATATAAGAAGCGTTCCCAGGCCAGCTTGGGTTACAGGAGAAAAAAAAACCAGGAAAGTTGACAAGGGAGTTTGAGGATGGAACACAATTTTAGCTAGGTGGCCAGGAACACCTGGAGGGTGTCAGTTGAACATGTGGAACAGGAGTAGATGGGGAGGATTCATAAGCAAGAACATACGTGTAGGGAAGGGCAAGGGCCTAATATAAGAAGCGTTCCCAGGCCAGCTTGGGTTACAGGAGAAAAAAAAACCAGGAAAGTTGACAAGGGAGTTTGAGGATGGAACACAATTTTAGCTAGGTGGCCAGGAACACCTGGAGGGTGTCAGTTGAACATGTGGAACAGGAGTAGATGGGGAGGATTCATAAGCAAGAACATACGTGTAGGGAAGGGCAAGGGCAAAGGCATGAAGCAGGAGCATGTTGGATGAACTTGAAACCACAGGAGCTGACATGACTGGAGCAGGGCGAACAGGTAGCAAACAGTAAGTACAAAATAAAGCCATCATAGAAGCTCAGTTATACTCATCTGTGCAAGAATCTGGGCATTTATTCAGAGGTGGGAAGTCATGAGAAGGACTTGGGCAGAGAAGGGTCATGACCGGACCTGCTGTTAAAAAGAGTTTCTTTGACTGCTCTGTTGGGAACAGACCAGGGGGAAGCAAGGCAGGAACCCAGAGAACCAGTAGGAACTGTATCTGGTTATCTGTGTAAGGTGTGATAACGGCTTATGTGAGGCGGTGAGATTACAGATGTACTGGAAGGTGGAGCTGATAGGACTTCCCATCAGACTAGGTGTGAGGTATGAGAGGAAGTCTCAAAAATCACCCCCAAGAATCTGGCCTGAGCACTGCAAGAACAGTAACTGAGACTGAGAAGCTGCAAGAGGAGGGGTTGAAGGGGATGTGTTGAAGACATGCTAGGTTTGAGGTGTCCAACCAACTTCTGAGTAAGATGGGGAGAATGAAGATGGTAGTGAAGACTAGAATTCAGATAGGGTCCATGTTAGAGATGGAAACTGGTGAATCATTACTGTAACATGACCTCGTTGACATAGGTCAGTTAAATGTAAAGGACAGGGGAAAAGCTGGGTGTGGTGGTACACATCTTTAATCCCAGCACTCAGGAGGCAGAGGCAGGAGGATCTCTGTGGCTACCAGGCCAGCTGGGGGTACTAGGGAGACCCTATCTCAATAAAGCAAAAAGAAGAGGGAAGGAAGGAAGGGAGGGAGGGAGGGAGGGAGGGAGGGACAGGAACAGGGACACATGCTAAAAGAAGGTGTATTGGGAAGATGGACAACTTTCTTCCTTATTTTAAGTTCAATTACAAATATTCATGAAATTACATATTCATCCATCAAGTTTCTCCAACAGAACCCTCCATTCATTTAAGCAAGCACTGCAGGTCAGAGGACCCCAGTAAGGGCTTTGCTGGGATAGAATCACCTTACCTCACAGGATCAAGTCTGCACATGAGGTGTGGCAGGAACTAGTTTCTTTTCTTTAAAATCCTGGAGGCAGTCATACACCTGCAGAAGGGTGAAAGTGGGAGAACGGATATGGAAGATCATTGACATTTTGGAGTAAAGGCTCTCAAAGGAAGAAACAGCTCGAGCAGCTGTGCCAACAGGTGAACAGCATGTGGTGGTGTGTGACTAGCTGCAGAATAAAGAGAACTCACATCTGGGAGCTCCAGTGCTTCTGAAACTTCATTACTGCCTGCCACCAGGAGACTGATATTCCCAGACCAATTTTATTAATAAAAACAAATGCAAATTGTTCCCTTCTTACACTGAGTACAGGGAAAGGCTTCTGGGGATGACACCAGTAGGGATCTACAGATGATGTGCACTGGGGCATCTCAAGAGAGAGGTTCTGCGGAGGCAGACTCATGAGGACCTTCATGCTGAGCAACTATGCAGGGCATGACTTCTGTGACTCATGGCCCACCAAGGGTCCTTAATAAGAGGCCAGGCTTTCTAAATGTGCTCATTCACACTCTACTCTGATCTTTGATGCTGTTTATTTCTCCTTCCCCAGCACAAGTTCATTTGTGGAAGTTCCAACTTTATCTCCTCTAATCCTTGTCAATTTTTTCTCTGCAGAATGTAGGTCTGGCTGAGAAAACCAATGCATACTCAGTTTCACACTGCTGCCCTTCATTTTATTTTTGGAATCAAGTTTCTCTTATAGTAGAGACAGGTGGCCCAAGAGGCAGCTTATCCAGCCTTTCCCGTGCAGATCTGTGCTGACCCAGCTTCCCTGCTTTACTGTGGGACTGGGATTCAAATGTACCTGGATGTGATCAAGGCTGACTGACAGGTGTAGGGAGCTTTAGGCACAATGGGCCTGTCTGGAATGAACCTGGGCAACACTTACAATGAAACTAAAACTTCCATCTTACTGATCCCTGGAGAAAGTCCTAATAGAAGCCAAGTGTTTTAAAACAAGTGGTGTATGTCTTTGGTCTTACTAAAGATGTTATCACTTTAATTTTTAAAACTACGATATTAGCATGCATCATGAGGCTGACCATATTTCATACTTAACTGAAAGAAATACTGATATTCCCCAAAATAATTTCAAATGGATCTTTCTTAAGAACATTTGTTCAGGGAGCTAGAGAGATGGCTCAGTGGTTAAGATCACTTAATGCATTTGTAGAGGACTCAGGTTCGGTTTCCAACATCTAATGGCTCATAATGGCCTCTAACTCTAGTTCCAGGAGATCCAATGCCCTCTGGCCTCCACAGACACCTTCATGAACGTGGTGCACATAAATTCACATAGGCACACACATACACATAAATAAAAGTAAATAAATAAATCTTTTTCAGAAAGAACATTAGTTCAGAACAATACAATTTAAAGTAGCAGCATCTGCTGCTGTGTGGTACATAGAATTTTACCCAAATTTAAAAAGAAGAATCTTCCAGGGTAAGAAAATGTTAATATACCTAAACAGAACTGAATATCTTTCTTTTTGTTAACAAAAGAGGGATGAGGTTTTTATTTTATTTGTTATTTTTATTTTATGCATATGAGTATATTGTCTGCACGTGTGTATGTACACCTGTGTTGTGCAATGCCCGTAGAAGAAGGTGTAAGATCCCTGGAACTGGAGTTGCAGACAGTTAGCCAACAAATGGGTGCTGGGAATCAAACCCAGGTCCTCTGCAAGAGCAGTCAATGCTCTTAACTGCTGAGTTATCTCTCCGGCTCCAGGAATAAGGTTTTTAAAAAGCATTTACATTTGTCGAGAGTTGGCCTTAAGGACCAAGGGCTGTGGACAG
>NW_008328002.1:110579-111261 GCF_000622305.1 Nannospalax galili
TGGATTCAGGCAAGAATAGGAGTAAAAGTATTATTTCTGGGCCGGAGAGATGGCTCAGCAGTTAAGAGCACTGGCTGCTTTTGCAGAGGTACCAGGTTTGATTCCCAGCACCCAAATGATTACTAACAATTGTCTGAAACTCCAGTTCCAGGGGATCCATCACCTTCTTCTGACCTCCTCAGGCACTGCATGACACAGGTATACTTACATACATGCAGGAATACACTCATACACATAAAATAAAGATAATAAAAGGATGAAAAAAGCGAATAGCGTTCTCTCTTGACAGTAAGAGAGACTCCTAGGACACAAGCAACCACACAGAATGGCCAGGTTACGAGACACCATTCATTTCTACCATTTGACCCTTTTTTACTCTGAAATGCAACCTCTCGAACCTATGCTCCCACACCAAATCAAAGCACATATTTCCTTACAGAGCTGTTCGTGAAAGTTTCCCGCATAGACCCTTCAGTCTGGGCCCCAGGACTACCTTTCTGGAGTCAGGCGGCCACTTCTTTGCAGATTTCCTCTCAAATTTCTCTCAGTAAACTACTTGGATTTCCTTTTTGTTTGTTTGGTTTTTTTTTTTTTTTTTGGTCTTATTGAGACAGGGTCTCCCTGTAGCCCCAGCTGGCCTGGAACTCACTATGTAGACCAGGCTGGCCTTGAACTCACGGAG
>NW_008328002.1:112209-116520 GCF_000622305.1 Nannospalax galili
TTTTTTTAAATTTCTACCTTTAGACTTCCAAAATGTTTTATTACATTTATTTATTTATTTATTTACTTGTATGGGAGGGAGGACTTTCATGTCTTGGCTTGTATGTAAAAGTCAGAGGACAATTTTCGGGAGTCAGATCTTTCCTTTCCTAATGTGGGTCCCAGGGAAGCTCATGTATGTCATCAGGCTTGGTGGCAAATGCCTTTATCCACTGAGCCATCTGGCTGGCCCTCCATTATATTACATTTATTTATTTATTTATTTACTTGTATGGGAGGGAGGACTTTCATGTCTTGGCTTGTATGTAAAAGTCAGAGGACAATTTTCGGGAGTCAGATCTTTCCTTTCCTAATGTGGGTCCCAGGGAAGCTCATGTATGTCATCAGGCTTGGTGGCAAATGCCTTTATCCACTGAGCCATCTGGCTGGCCCTCCATTAGACTTCTTACATTTTATTTATTTATTTTTGTGTGTATGTGTGTCTATGTGCCTGTATATTTGTGTGGGTGTGCATGTGGAAGTCAGAGGACAACTTATAGGAGGTAGTTTTTCTCCCTCCACCATATGGGTCCCAGACATCAAACTCAAGGTGTCAACCTTAGGGACAAACACTCTCGCCCACTGAGCAATCTCACCAGCCCCCTTAAACTTGTTAATAGAAATTTCAACGTTCTGCTGAGTAAAGGAACTACATAGGTCCTCAATGCTTGACTTCATAAACTTCTCTTTTATAGTGATGCTCTGAATGTGAACAAGTCATGCAGATCTAGTTCTGTATAAAATATTGTGACCTAGTTGGGGTTCTGAATCTGTCATGGCAATTTCTTTCTCTCTTGCATTGATAGTTAGCTGCTTTCAGAACTATCAACACTAAAGATAGAGTAAATCCCTTGTAGGCAGCAGGACTATCAGGAGTTCTCCCTGTACAATTGGTTACATATTCAGAAGGATAGCATAAGTCCTCTCTGATATAGAAAAGGAATCTTGGTGACACATACCATTCTGGGGGCTTGGGGCTGTAGGAAGGGTCCTGTCCTTGTCTGATGGATCTGTTCCTCTGTCTAACTGTATCATCCTCCATGACGGAGCTTGCAAAGGGAAGTCAGAACTAGGAAGCAGATAATAGCACTTAGTCACTCAGCCATGCTGGCCACACAGCACTCAGCATGTTGGAGTATATATATTTTTCAAGCATTTAATCAGCAAGACAAGCACTGGGACACACACACGAGGACATACATCAGAGAAGACACAGCCTTGTCCTGTGACACTGCCTTGTGAATCAACTGCCACTGGCTGTGTGAACGGGAACACTATTGTTTCATAAAACACTTCTCTAATGCATCTTTTTTTAAAATTAAATTTGTAATTTGTGTGTGTGTGTGAGAGAGAGAGAGAGAGAGAGAGAGGGAGAGAGACAGCTCAGGTCTGGAGTTCGGAGGACAACTTTCAGGGGTCAGTTCTCTCTTTCTACCATGGGGGTCCCAGGGATTGAATTCAGGTTATCAGGCTTGGTAGCAATAAGCCTTTTCCTGTTGAGCTCTTTTGCCAGCTCTTTCAATAAATGACAAACCGTGTTATATAGGTTTACTTTCCATCTGTTTTCCAGTTGATTTTACTCATCATTGAATGCTCAGGACCACCCTCCCCCGAAATGCACCCTGCTCTCCATTCTGTATAGTTAGTGTACCTTGACGTTCTTCATAGAAGATTTCAATGATCAGCTACACAATTACCATTACAAGATCTGACTGAGCTACACGTTACAAATTACTGCTGTGGCAATCTTAGAATCTAGAGACAGCAAAATAATAATATAAGTTTTATCCAGAGTCTTCCTGCCTCAACCCTACAAATGTTCTAAATCTAGACAACAGTTCCTTGTTGATTAGGTGTAGGTTCAAATGTACATTAGTTCATTACATCTTAGCCTGTCAACTTCATTGCTCATCTTTAACAACTAATTTGAGATGGTTATTTTAATCTTTATTTTTTAATTTTGCTTTAGATAGGTTTACTCTTGCAAAATAGAAATCCAAACTAACAGTGGCTTAGTAGAGTGGAAGTCTCTATCTTGCTCATTCGACAATTCCAAGGCAGAGACAATTCAGACTTGGAAGGTGAACCTTTCTCCATAAAGTTGTCCAGGAATAGGCTCCTGCCAGCTCATTGCTCCACCCCTGGGTGTAGCATAGCTGTCATCCACCTGCTCCATAATGGCAGTGGGAGCTCCCATCATCACTTCTACATTTCAGCCAGTGGGAGGGGAAGGGGTTAAAAAAATAAGAGCAAAGGCAACATGCCCAGTGTTCTGCAGGGAAGTTGCCCTACATAATAAGGAATCCCCTCACGCCTGGTGCAGAACTTTCAAATGTCTCTTTGGACTTTCATGACATTGGGGAAACACACACACACACGCAAATTATCCAACTTAGAACTCAATTTTTCTTTATAGAAACAAAATATTTTGCAATTTTAAAACATGTTGAGTTTGAGGAAATGCTACTGCCATAATTAAGGAATTCATTTGTTGTACATTGAACTTCACCAACTTGTCCACCAGTTCAGAAAATCACACCATAATACTAATCCTACTAAGAAACTCACTAAAACTACAAAACTACAGCACACCGTTCTCAAGCTGTACCCTGTACCTGCATTCAAAACTGCTACATCCTTGTGGGGTTTGTGTAGTTGGTTCAAATGTGTGCCAGCTCATTATATCTTTTGGTAAGGTGATGTCCCATATTTACACATTGAAATACACAATGTCTTATGATCAGCTATACTGGGGTTTTTGTTTGCTTTTGAGACAGGGTCCCATGGCTGGCCTCTAACTTGCTATGTAGCCAAGGATGACCAGATTGCTTTGAATTTCTGATTCTCCTGCCTCTATCTCCCAAGTGCTGGGATTATCAACACATCCACCATACCTTCCTTATGTGGTGCTGGAGATCGAACCCAAAACTTTACACACACCAGACAAATAGTCTACCAGATGAGCTACATGCCCAGCCCTGTTATCTTCGACTTTTTAAAGATTTATTTATTTTTATTTATGTGTAGGAGTGTTTTGCCTGGATGTAAGTGTACCACTTGCATGCAATGCCAAAGGAGGCCAGAAGGCGTTGGATCCCTTGGTGCTGGAGTTACAGGTGGTTGTTAGCTGCCATATATGTGTACTGGGAACAGAACCTGAGTCCTGTACAAGAGCAGCAAGAGCTCTAAACTCCTGAGCCATCTCTCCATCACCCCAGGCTATCTTTCTTAAACTTGTCCTTTTTAATTTTGGCTAGGGCCTTAGGTAGATTAAAAGGTATTGGTTTGAGTTTCCCTAGAATCAAAGATTCTAGGCAGTAATCCATAGGGTAAAGAGACAGGGAATGTGAAAAGACCATTAAAAGGTGAGTTATCAAGCAAGCAACCAGCATGGACACTTGGAAACTAATCCTATGGAGAAATAAGGGACAAGGCAGTGGGGTGTTAACATGGCAATGTGCCAGTCATCGATTGAGGTCGGTTTCCCCTCTAGCCCTTTCAATGTGTATTTTTAGAAAGTATGTGCAGGTGCTGCAAGTTGACAGTTGCCCAGAATGCAACAGAACGGTGAGGACGAGGCTTTGTGGGTGAGGCGGTGACAACATTTGCTACAGTAGGGTAAAACAAGAACAAATTTTTACAAAATTAAGGTGCATTTCAAATCAGTATTTGAAGACTGGGGTACTGGATCTCACTAGATTGAGAAGCACTCTCTAGAATTGAGATTGTGGAGTTTGGCCAGGAAGCTTCTCTGAATTCTATGGCAGCACAGCACAAGCAGCAACACAGAGAGCTGTTGTGGGTGTTAGACAGTGTCCCCACATACATCCTCTTCCAGTCACACCAGGGGATAGCGAAAAAAAAAAAAAACTAGCTCTAGGGCTCTCTCCTACCTGCAGGCCTCACTCTGGGAACAACCCAGCTCCTCAGTGCAGTCCCCAGGAGTCCTTGGGGCCTCTTCCCACCCCATCTGCCTTTGCATCTCTGGGTGGCATGGCCGCCAGCTGCCCTAGACCAGCATCTTTCCTGGGCCCTGCTCCCAAGGCAGTCGAACCCCAAAATTCCTGAGGCAAAATCTTTCCTGGAGGAATCCAGACCTTAGGAGAAAGACTGAGAGCATCTGATCCTCATCTGACTTGGGCCTCTGTCTGAACTCCTGAGCAGCAGGACTAAAGCCATCTGGCCCCTCAAATATAAAACCAAAGGAGAGAACCTGAAGCCTAGACTAACCAGCTTTTCATGCCCAATAAGTAAACCTCAAAGGCACATAAAA
>NW_008328002.1:133429-139076 GCF_000622305.1 Nannospalax galili
AAACACACACACACACACGCAAATTATCCAACTTAGAACTCAATTTTTCTTTATAGAAACAAAATATTTTGCAATTTTAAAACATGTTGAGTTTGAGGAAATGCTACTGCCATAATTAAGGAATTCATTTGTTGTACATTGAACTTCACCAACTTGTCCACCAGTTCAGAAAATCACACCATAATACTAATCCTACTAAGAAACTCACTAAAACTACAAAACTACAGCACACCGTTCTCAAGCTGTACCCTGTACCTGCATTCAAAACTGCTACATCCTTGTGGGGTTTGTGTAGTTGGTTCAAATGTGTGCCAGCTCATTATATCTTTTGGTAAGGTGATGTCCCATATTTACACATTGAAATACACAATGTCTTATGATCAGCTATACTGGGGTTTTTGTTTGCTTTTGAGACAGGGTCCCATGGCTGGCCTCTAACTTGCTATGTAGCCAAGGATGACCAGATTGCTTTGAATTTCTGATTCTCCTGCCTCTATCTCCCAAGTGCTTGGATTATCAACACATCCACCATACCTTCCTTATGTGGTGCTGGAGATCGAACCCAAAACTTTACACACACCAGACAAATAGTCTACCAGATGAGCTACATGCCCAGCCCTGTTATCTTCCACTTTTTAAAGATTTATTTATTTTTATTTATGTGTAGGAGTGTTTTGCCTGGATGTAAGTGTACCACTTGCATGCAATGCCAAAGGAGGCCAGAAGGCGTTGGATCCCTTGGTGCTGGAGTTACAGGTGGTTGTTAGCTGCCATATATGTGTACTGGGAACAGAACCTGAGTCCTGTACAAGAGCAGCAAGAGCTCTAAACTCCTGAGCCATCTCTCCATCACCCCAGGCTATCTTTCTTAAACTTGTCCTTTTTAATTTTGGCTAGGGCCTTAGGTAGATTAAAAGGTATTGGTTTGAGTTTCCCTAGAATCAAAGATTCTAGGCAGTAATCCATAGGGTAAAGAGACAGGGAATGTGAAAAGACCATTAAAAGGTGAGTTATCAAGCAAGCAACCAGCATGGACACTTGGAAACTAATCCTATGGAGAAATAAGGGACAAGGCAGTGGGGTGTTAACATGGCAATGTGCCAGTCATCGATTGAGGTCGGTTTCCCCTCTAGCCCTTTCAATGTGTATTTTTAGAAAGTACGTGCAGGTGCTGCAAGTTGACAGTTGCCCAGAATGCAACAGAACGGTGAGGACGAGGCTTTGTGGGTGAGGCGGTGACAACATTTGCTACAGTAGGGTAAAACAAGAACAAATTTTTACAAAATTAAGGTGCATTTCAAATCGGTATTTGAAGACTGGGGTACTGGATCTCACTAGATTGAGAAGCACTCTCTAGAATTGAGATTGTGGAGTTTGGCCAGGAAGCTTCTCTGAATTCTATGGCAGCACAGCACAAGCAGCAACACAGAGAGCTGTTGTGGGTGTTAGACAGGGTCCCCACATACATCCTCTTCCAGTCACACCAGGGGATAGCCGTCTGCTAGATTCTCTGGAAACCTGATACTGTTATGCCTTTCCCATGCTGCCCACTCAGCCCTGTGGACAGGTTAACCCAGGCCTGTCCCTGGGCTCTGTTTTTGAGCTTCATTGAATCATTTAGCACAATAGTACGATGCATGACCATCTTCCTCCTTAGAGGGAAGCACTTCCTGCTTCCCCAGGGATGGGAATTAAAAAGTGAGATAGAGTTCCTGCCAGACAGATGAAACAACAAACAAATGGGGGTGATGCCAGGCAACCTTGTAAAATCTATGCTAGTGTGGTTCCTGAACCCACGTGCTTGGTGAAGCCAGATCATGTGCTTGCTTACTATAAGACAGACCACATTTCCCCCATATTTAATGCCCACATGCTAATGTGCTGAACCAGCCCTCTATTCAGCAGAGGGGGAAGCTGGTTTCTTTGAAAACTTCCTTGTGAGGGAGCCTCATGGACAGACTGTGCTTCATAAACAACCAGTGGTTTCCAGTGTGAATTTTATTTTAAAATATTTTGTTATTTTTATTTTCTGTGTATGAATGTATTGCCTGCATGTAAGTGCACCCATCCTGAGATGGCCATGGAGGTCAGAAGAGGGCATTAGCTCCCCTGGAACTGGAGTTACAGACGGTTGTTAGCCGCCATGTGGGTGCTGGGAATCTAACCTGGGGCCTCTGCAAAAGCATCCAGAGCTCTTAACCACTAAGCCATCTCCCCAGCCCCTCCATTGTAAATTTTAATTATTGAAATAGCTTCCAGTAAATCTATATCCAATGTCAGAACCATCTGGATAGCTAATTAGTATGCTCTTAAATGGCTCATGTTGACCAAAAGTCCTTCAGCCTCTCAGACATAAGCAGCAATTTTCATCTCTACAATTTAAGGGGAATTCTATAACCTGTTCTTGCCTGGTTGTTTTCAGGGTTTTTTTGTTTGTTGTTGTTTTGCTTTGTGATTTTTGGAGACTGGGCCTTTGGGAGTCATTGTTAGGTTTGGCTTCAGTTATGAGGGCAGGCCCCTCATGAAAGCACTAGCTGTTCTTTCTCTTACTGCCCTCTGAGTTAAGAGAGGGCAGCTGTCTGTGAACCAGAAACCTGACCATGCTAGCTTCCCAAGCTTAGACTTTCTGCCTCCAGACTTGTGAAAAGTAAGATTTTATTTAAGCCACCCAGTCTGTGGTATTTGGTTATGGCATCCAAGCTTAGGAAAAATTAATAGAAACAAATCCCAGAAGAATGGTCTCTCTCTCCAGATGGCTAAGAATAGTTTCAAGTTATGTCCTCCTGGTGCTTATCATCTGGTGTCACTCTTCTGTTAACTTGCTAAGTGTCATCTCTCTACCTGACATCTGTAGAGGGGGAACGGAGGAGGCCTTACTTTTGTTACTCAAGGCTATAGCTTTACCATCTGCACTTGACCATAGCACACATTTGGTATTTTCAGTTGTTGGAGGGAAATGGTTAGAAAAATGGGAGGCCAAGATCTAGAAGTAAAAATAGGTCCCTCCTATGAGTCGGGTAGCAGCAGCACCCTCTTCCCAAGGTGGAAGGCAGCTGAACTCCAGTCCGGCATCCTTTCTCCCCTACTGCCTATACTGGCCTTCCTCTTTTCCTGCCAGACTTCAAAATCAGAAGCTGACTGGGTCTTAGATAGTAAAAAAAATGTCATTTTCCAGATAAGGGATCAAAGAGGTATTCAGTAAGGTAGGGAAATCAAAAGTGGTTTTGGTTGCTTGGTCCTGAAAGGTGATCTGTGATTTTTCTCCCTTTGGGTGATTTCTGCACCAGCTCTAATAGCTGAGGCTTACCTGTTTCTAATGTGGAATGTGAAACTGAAAGTAAATACTCAACAGCTGATTAACTGATTAAGACAGGAAGGACAATGCCAGTATTAGGCGGGGGTGGTGGTGATGTTATTTTTTTGAGACGGGGCTTGCTATGTAGCTCAGGCTAGACTCAAATTTATGATCCTCTTGTCTCAGCCTTCCCAGTTCTGGGAATCTACCCACCACCATCCCAGCTCAAATTCAGTTCTTACCATGGAAGGCATTACACTAAGGATCTGAAGGCACTGGTCTTAAGCATTACTTTAAAAGTCAGCATTTCCCTTAACTTTACAAAATGTCCTGGCTGCTATTCAATGTTTGGACCTCCTACCATTGTTTTGCTTGTTTTTCCAAATGCTTAATAGGGAGATTCAGAAAAAGCATATGAAACTTGAGAAAACAGTCTGCTGGCGGCTTCTGCATCAAACGCTGTCAAATTAGGACGAGGACACTGTTTTACTTATGCTCTGTGACATCTCCGTGTTCCACACCTAAGAAATGGTTTACAAGCCAGGTGTGATGGCACATGCCTTTAATCCCAGCACTTGGGAGGCAGAGACCAGTTTCTGTAAGATTGAGGCCAGCCTGGTCTACATAGCGAGTTGATGGAGGGCTACAGGGAGACCCTGTCTTAAAAAAAGAAATGGTTTTCAAAACCATACAATCCCTTACATAACAAGTTCTATGAGATTCAACCATTTGGACTGTCCAGAATTCTCTTAAGCTACTGGTGGTGACTTCTCTTACCTGTGAGACTGTAGACAAGCTAGGTGGCTCCTGTGCAGACCAAATAGAGAAGGAAACAGTCGCTGGCTACTAACTGTTCTTACCTGTGAGACTGTAGACAAGCTAGGTGGCTGGCTCCTGTGCAGACCAAATAGAGAAGGAAACAGTCGCTGGCTACTAACTGCCAAAGTCACCTTGCTGCTCTGGAGAAAATCTCTGCACATCCTCTTTGACTTAACCCCGATCTCACCAGCCTAACCACTGAATCACTCCTAAGCCTCCCCTTACCAACCTGTAGTACTTACACTGATGCATCCAATTTGCATTCTTTTCCAGCTTTGCCTAGTGTTTTTTCTCATATTGGCAGCATATGCCACCCAAAGTCACTAATATTAATATTACTAATTAAAATATTACTAGTGACTATTTCAGAATAACATATACCCCACCAGAGAGCTTTAAAATTTTTTGGGAGGAGGGAGAGGTTGCTGTTTTTGTGAGACAGGGTCTCATGTAACCCAGGCTGGCCTCAAACTTAGTAACCAAGGATGACCTCAAACTCCTGATCCTCCTGCCTTTATCTCCCTTCCCAAGTGCTGGGATTATAGATGTGTGCCACTACACCCAGCTGAAGTTTTAACTTTTTAAATTTGTATGAGTGTTTCACCTGCATGTAAGTGCATGGGCGCAGTACCCATGGAGGCCAGATGAGGGCATCAGATTCCCTGGAACTGGAGTTATGGACAATTGTTAGTCACTATGTGGGTCTGGGAACCAAACTCAAGTCCTCTGCAGTGCTCTTAACCAATGAGCCATCTCTCCAGCCCCACTTTTTTAACCTCATATTTTGAAGCCCCAATACAGAACACAGCTCTAAAAGGGCATATGTAGCAGGAAAGAGTAAAGGGCGAGTAGGGAAGTTCTAGGCTGGAGTCCCTGTTGCAAATTGGGGAGGATGGGGACTGATCCTTGCCTGTGAAGACTGCCATGAGCATTTGCCAAGATCTTCACGCACAGTTGCATGTGTGCTGGGTATTTCTGTTTACAGGAACTGGCCTAGAGATTTAGGGTTTCCTCCCAGAAACCTGAAACTATATTGTTTCAAGATGCAACCTGAAAAGCATATAGAATAATCTGTGGTAATTACACATCTTCACCCAAGATCCGAATAGAAGGGCTAGTTGCAATGTGTTAGAAATGAGAAGGTGTTTATCTCAGAGTTTTTGCTCATTTTCAGTATTATCCCAATTTCTCTCTTAAGGGGCTAGATGTTTAACCACTTTGTATTTATGAGCCAAATGTATTTGTGTGCTTGTTCAAGAATTGTCAAAACCATCTCCAGTGGGACTACTCTTTGAGAGCAGGGAACAGGTATGTCTGGCAGAAGGCAGAGGGAAAATGGAAACGATCCCTGAGAAAATGTGACAGCCCAGAATCTTCCTAACCTAACTCTACCCTTCCCTGAACTTGAGAGAAAACCAAAAACCAGTAACAAGATGACAAGTAGTAACAAGAAAGGGAGAGTTTCTAAAACCAAGAGGGCCCTCTGAGTTCAAAGACATGGATTAAAATGTGGGGGAAAAAAAAAAAAAAACC
>NW_008328002.1:139195-144286 GCF_000622305.1 Nannospalax galili
AAAAGATGTAAAAAAAAAGGAAGAGGTTCTAAAACCAAGAGGGCCCTCTGAGTTCAAAGACATGGATTAAAATAGTGGGGGGGGGGAACCCTGTTAATCTTGGGCTTCCTTTAATTTTTTGTCTTCCCTAAGTCATTTCTTCTACAGTCATGAGAAAACTTTACAAAGACCATGTTTTTTATTATGAAAACTGCTATTACATAACAGTCAACATTCCGAAACAGTATTTTAACACTTGTCTTGATTATAAAGTAGAGCAGAAACCATGATCCTTTTCAAAAGTAATGAACATCTGCTGAGTCATTTCACATAAATCAGGACACGATGTGCTCCAGGTGTACTAGAGATGAGCCAAGGAAGAGCACCTGTTACCCAAAAGACTACTAGTGCTACAGGTAGAGTGTAAACCATCAACTACGACAGGACGTTTTGAAAAAGCCGAATGCTAAAATGCTGAGCTGCCACAATACTTTTGCAATGGGAAAAGCCAAAGCTTATACCTCCTTCTTCCCATCTGAGTTCAGTGAGGGGGACAGGGAAGAAGCACAACACTAGGCTGGGGATGGCTGCTTCTGTATTTTTCTTCAGTCCCCACTCAACTCCCCAGCCTGCACACAGAAGCTCATGGGCTGCCTCAGTGGCATTGCGTGCAAACCCATGAGGCTCATGGACCAGTGAGACTTCGTGGCAGCTCAGAGTCAGTGTTTGAATTCCAGTGTGTTCACTTTCTGAAGTACAGCGAGAAGACCAGAAATAAAATTCCTATGTTCTTTTTAACCAGGAGGCAGAAGACTCCTGATTGGATGCATTCCATGTTTGACAGCAGGATATGGCAGTCACTGCATAGAGCCTCTCCCACCACAAATACCCTGGTGGAAAAACTTAGAAAAAGTTAAAACTGCAGTTTAAAAATTCTTCTCCATTCTCACCCACCAGCAAAGCAGCATGCTGCATGTGTGGGTGATGGGTCTAGGAAGGCAAGAGATGGCTACTACAGCTTCTGGTTCAGCCTGCCTTGCCAAGGGACCTGGGTAAGAGCAGATGGGTTCAGGCAAACCAGAAACTTGGAAATATTCACTAGCTTGTTTCTGGTTTTTATTTGTTTGTTTGTTTGTTTTTGTTTTTTTTTGTTGTAAACCCATTTGGCCTTGAACTCATTATGAAGACCAGGCTCACCTTGATCTCACAGAGATCTACCTGCTGCTGCCTACCCAGTGCTGGGATTAAAGGCGTGTGCCACCACACCTGCTTATCAGTTTCTTTAATATAAGAAGCTGTGCTTGGAAATTTTCTTGCAAATTCATGTAGGGGACACATTTTACTGTTGAAAGAGCAGCCTCTTTTTCTAAGTAGCAGGTGTATGGAATATTGAGAACTCAGCACAGACCAGAGCCTGGTTTAATCTGATTTTACTTCCTTTTCCATCTTCATTTAAACTGCACAGTTTTGTTTTGTTTTTTGTTTTTAAAAACCTGGACTCAGGGCTCTAATTATTAGTAAGGCTCAAAAATTACTAACAAAAATAACACAAGTCCTTTCCAATCTCCACACCATTCTTTTTCTCCACCATAAAGACTCCGGATGGTGCTGTAGCCTTCCGCAGTAGCTAATCCAGTTTTCAAGCTGTTATGTACCCTAATTAAGCTTCTCACGCTGAATCTGGTAGTAACATGCCTGAAAAAAAATTCAAAACAAATTCAAATTCAAATTTACTTTTAAAGAAATGACATTTTTTTAAAAAGCAATGCATATGAGTCTAAAGAAAGAAAATCCCTTGATTAGCAAATTTGCTTAACACTTTTTCCTGTTCCCTCCAAGTCTTCTATCTAGCCTCATTGCAATTAATATAGGTAAAAATTTTATATATGTCTCCTCTAGTCCTAAAATAAACAAGAAACTATAAGCTTTGTGATAGTCTTTACCAATCAGAAACAGGACAACACTCACTAGCGACTGGACCCTCAGGACACTGTAAAGGTTACAAGGACAAGTGTTATCAGGGTTCCCAAGACAGTTCATAAGCACAGAACCTGAGAGTCTCTACAGACCTGGCAAGTCAGAATTCCAGGAATGTATTTCTCAAAGTCATCTTCAGGGACTCTGAAGGTACTGGGGTTTTGGAATCATACACTACAATGAACATCATGTCAGGGTAATACACAACGTTTCCCACTGCTGAATTCAATTCCTCAGGATAAAGTGCAGTGAGGGTTCCTGAGTTACACCCCACCACCACTTCGCTGTTGTTGGCAGCAATGTTATTAGCATCTCTAGCAATTGTCAGTACCATAGCAGAGTAACCACTGTCTATCCCACTGTCAGCAACATGGGAAATGTGATTTCACTGCAAACCCACCAGCATTGGGTAAAACTGGATGCAGTCTGGCTAATATTTTAGGTACAACCTTGCTTAAACCTGCAGCACCATGATTCTGAGTGAGCTTAAGCATTTGTCTACATGCAAACTTACTAGTTTTTCCCTTGGTACTCTCATATAATACCAGTAAAGTAATTTGCAGCCAGTATGTTCTCTCTAGCTTCTTCTCTTTTTCAGTGTATGTAACAGAAACATTAATGCTTAAAGTTGAAAAGGTTAACTCAAGCTATAAAGCTGACATTAAATCCTAGAGGACTTTTTTGTTATTTTAATGATCTGTCTTTCCTTTTTCTATAAACCTGAGTGTATAATTTACTACCCCTCTTCCAAAACTCCTAATAAACTAATACTTTGCCATTTATCAAATAATTTCTCTAATTTTAATTTGTATTTTCCATTTTTTCTAAATATTTTGTTATTTTTATTTTATGTGTATGAGTGTACTGCCTGCATGTGTAAGTGCACCTGTATTGTGTAGTGTGTAGAGGTGAGAAGAGGGTGTTTGAACCCCTGGAACTGGAGTTTCAGATGGCTGTGAGCTGCCAAGTGGGTACTGGGGATAGAACCTGGGTCCTTTTGAAGAACAGCAAGTGTTTTTAACTGTTGAGCCATCTCTCCAACCCCTGTATTTTCCATTTTTGATGTTCCCATTTTGCATGTGAAAATTTTATTATTGTGCTGTCGATATGGGTGCTCTCCTTTCATAGACCATAACACATTACTTCATCTTAATTATTGTAAATTTGATAATATTTTACTAACTGGTAAGGTAGGTCTATTCTCTAGCTTTTATTAGAAGTGTCTTTTTTATCTGCCATTTTCTTTAAAATTTTTAAAATTACATTTATTGATTTAGTACATGTGCCACTGTGTACCTGTGGAGGTCAGAGGAAAACTTTTGGGAGTTGGTCCTTTTTTTCCACCATGTGAATCCCAAGGATTGAATTCAGGTTGTCAGGCTGCTCAGCGAACCAAACCCAGGTCGTCTGCAAGAGCAGCCAGTGCTCTTAACAGCCATCATCCCAACCCCCTCATGTGTCTTTTTCCTCTTGTTTTTTTTTTTTCTGGAGAGCCAGTAAGATCTGATGCAGGGTCACTGGGAGGACTGACCAACTTAACAAATGAACAGCGCCTTTACCCACTGAACCATCTTGCTGGCCCCTAATCTGCCATTTTCTAGCTATCTTCTAATAATATTTAGAGTGATTCTTCTAAATTCCAAGAAAAACCAAAGTGGGAAATGAAAATTATTTCTAACAATCCCTAAAGGGCATCCAGATTAGAGAACCTCGCTGTAACTTCCTTAGACAGTTAATATGAGGGAAAGAAACAACAGAATATGATCCACTATTTACGTAGTGCCTTCTGTGTCTTACCTTAGCTCTCTAAAATAGTTCTGCTATTTGGCACTTTTTAGTGCGCTAAGAATCCTTTCTGTTTCTTTTCTAGAGTTGTAATTATTTATATGCATGGTGGTGTGCGCCTTTACTCTCAGCATTCTGGAGGGAGAGGCAGGTGGATGTCTGTAAGTTTGAGGCCAGCCTGGTCTACTCAGTGAGTTCCAGGCTGGGGCTACAGGGAGACCCTGTCTCAAAAAGAGCAAAATAACAATATAAAAAGTTAAAAAATAAAAATAAATATTTAATAAATTTAAATATTTATGATGATTTAATAAAATGATTTGAATAACTTGAATGATTTACAGAGAATACTAGGTACTGAATAATTTGCATTAGTACTTTGAAGAATAACTGATTTGTCCTAATATATTACCATGCTTTTAATATCAATAATGTGTGCTTTTAAGGTAGTCAATGTTTGTACTGAACTTTGAGAGTTCTGGGCCAGGCTCCCTCACAGAATAAGACCTATCTCAGAAACAAAAGCCACAGCAAAGCACTGTCCCCTCAAAAACAAAAACAAAAAGCAAAGAAAGTGAGGAGAAAATGAAAAATGTGGCAAATGAAGGGCAATTTTAAGATTAAAACCTGGGTGTGGTGGCACACACCTTTAATCCCAGCACTTGGGAGGCAGAGGCAGGCAGATCTCTGAGAGTTCAAGGCCAGCCTGGTCTACATAATGAGTTCCAGGACAGCTGGGGCTACAGGGAGACCCTGTCTCAAAAAGACCAAAAAAAAAAAAGTTCTTAAATAATACACTCACCTTCAGGGTGGTGAACATTATACCTTGCTCCCCATGCTGAAGATAGGGGTCCATCAGATCCTCAATGAGGTGTACTTCAGAGCCCAAATTCCTAATCCTGCTCCAGAGTAAAAAGATCCAAATCAGTTCTGCTTCCAAGTGGACCCTCCCTTCGAATCCACTGATGGCAGAGAGAGAGACTAGCTTAACACAGAGGCGGTGCCACCGTGGGATGGTTAACAGAGGCAGTGCCACTGTAGGATGGTGAACAGAGGTGATACTACCGTGGAATGGTGAACAGAGGCGGTGCCACCGTGGAATGGTTAACAGAAGTGGGAGCAAACTGCTATCACCAGTTCAGAAAAAACAAAGAGCAGACTTGTCAAAATGACAAATAATTCCAGAATAAATAATGAAGTTGAAGAGCTTAGATACCTGGCCCGCAGTACCACATATAAGAAAACAGGAAACAAGTCATCCATGGACCACAGGAAGTCTTCCTGGAGTGATGCCAGAACACTCTGGGAGATCTCTTCAAAAGTTTGCTGGATGACTTTAAGTTTGTCTGATGG
>NW_008328002.1:144988-197376 GCF_000622305.1 Nannospalax galili
TATTTTAAAAAAGACCCTATCTATAAAGAAGGAAGGAAGGAAGGAAAAAATGGAGAGTAGAAAAAAAAAAAGATGTATTTTTATGATGCCAGTAGATGAACCACTGCTTTGTCGTGTGTGATTTTCAGCAAATCAGACTTTACCTGATCTGCTGCAGACACTCTACTGCTGAAGCAAAACAAGCATCCTTTGTGGTTGGCAAAACCTGCAAAAGGAGAATGAGTGCAGAAGAGTTATCTTCTGCAACAATAAGAATAAATGGTCCTCATGGGGGCAGGGTCCAGCTTGTTGGCAGGCAGCTGATGGCAGCCTGAGGACTCTACTCATATGAAATGGAGTACTTCACAGCAGAGAAAAGCATGTTTGATGAGAACTAAAATCTACTGTACCTTTTTGCTCTCTCCAAAAACTGACAAGGTTGCTGGCCAAAACTTCCTACAATGAAATCCATACATTGTTAATATAAGGAATCAATACGGCAGATAAACAGGTGACAATTATCTTGGCCCCTGCTCCCATGAAACTTTTCTACAGATTGGTTCTGTTTCATTTTCTAATTTACTTTTTTCTACATTTTAGTAAATATCCTAGAAACAACTTAGGAGCTCCTACTATATCCCAAAGGGACTTGTCATTCTGTATACTGATGACCCCACATACCACAGGGACTAACATAGATCCAAAATTTTTCCTTCACTAGCTTTTCTCATTTTTATTATGAAATTATTCCACTAAAAACATTATCTCCCAATGAAAACTTATTCACTTTTTTTTTGATTGCCCAAATATATACTTCTTGGGTGGGCTTTATTGCTATCCCAGAGAGAAAGCCTGATAATTTGGTGTTTCCCTGGAACAAGAGGTAATGCCTTCTGATAAAAAGAGCACTTAGACTCTGAAATTGAAAATTATTGATGACAAGGAAAGGTCAAGAATACCAAACATGTAATGCAATTAATTTTTTCTAAGGAATATGAATATAAAATATACATTTTGCTTTAAGTAAGTGCAAAGCAGCAGTAAGATGAGACTTGTTTATAGATGACAATGCAAGAAAAAACACATTCATATCAATAAAGTTTCATAATCATCTCCAAATATTCTCAGAAATGAAGACTACTAAATATCACTATTTTACCAGGTATGCAACTAAAAAAACTATAAACATATTCATAAGTAGATATAAATGTATCAAATTCCTGCTAGTGTTGAAGGTTTCTAAATGAAAACATTTGGTTCTGCTCATAACTGCAGTACCTACCTCTGCACTCCAAGAAAGCCCAGCAGAGCAATATCTGGCTGCTTGTTTAGGCGCAGAACACACTCCCAATAAATGTCCTCCTCGCGGTCATTATCCAAGGCATAGAGCATGAAGAGTGGGGGGTAGAGCCGAGGCAGCAGCACAGGAAGCAGCAGACCAGAACTCGTGACTACATAGCTATAGTATTGGAGTAGGAGGATAGGAACATACATGTGACTACATAACTACAGTATTGGGGTGGGAGGACAGGACATCCATGTGACTACATAACGACAGAATTGGGGTGGGGAGACAGGACACCCATGTGACCACATTAACTACAGTATTGGAGTGGGAAGACAGGAACATCCATGTGACTACATAACTACAGTATTGGGGTGGGAGGACAGGGCATCCATGTGACTACATAACTACAGTATTGGGGTGGGAGGACAGGGCATCCATGTGACTACATAACTACAGTATTGGGGTGGGAGGACAGGGCATCCATGTGACTACATAACTACAGTATTGGGGTGGGAGGACAGGGCATCCATGTGACTACATAACTACAGTATTGGGGTGGGAGGACAGGGCATCCATGTGACTACATAACTACAGTATTGGGGTGGGAGGACAGGGCATCCATGTGACTACATAACTACAGTATTGGGGTGGGAGGACAGGGCATCCATGTGACTACATAACTACAGTATTGGGGTGGGAGGACAGGGCATCCATGTGACTACATAACTACAGTATTGGGGTGGGAGGACAGGGCATCCATGTGACTACATAACTACAGTATTGGGGTGGGAGGACAGGGCATCCATGTGACTACATAACTACAGTATTGGGGTGGGAGGACAGGGCATCCATGTGACTACATAACTACAGTATTGGGGTGGGAGGACAGGGCATCCATGTGACTACATAACTACAGTATTGGGGTGGGAGGACAGGGCATCCATGTGACTACATAACTACAGTATTGGGGTGGGAGGACAGGGCATCCATGTGACTACATAACTACAGTATTGGGGTGGGAGGACAGGGCATCCATGTGACTACATAACTACAGTATTGGGGTGGGAGGACAGGGCATCCATGTGACTACATAACTACAGTATTGGGGTGGGAGGACAGGGCATCCATGTGACTACATAACTACAGTATTGGGGTGGGAGGACAGGGCATCCATGTGACTACATAACTACAGTATTGGGGTGGGAGGACAGGGCATCCATGTGACTACATAACTACAGTATTGGGGTGGGAGGACAGGGCATCCATGTGACTACATAACTACAGTATTGGGGTGGGAGGACAGGGCATCCATGTGACTACATAACTACAGTATTGGGGTGGGAGGACAGGGCATCCATGTGACTACATAACTACAGTATTGGGGTGGGAGGACAGGGCATCCATGTGACTACATAACTACAGTATTGGGGTGGGAGGACAGGGCATCCATGTGACTACATAACTACAGTATTGGGGTGGGAGGACAGGGCATCCATGTGACTACATAACTACAGTATTGGGGTGGGAGGACAGGGCATCCATGTGACTACATAACTACAGTATTGGGGTGGGAGGACAGGGCATCCATGTGACTACATAACTACAGTATTGGGGTGGGAGGACAGGGCATCCATGTGACTACATAACTACAGTATTGGGGTGGGAGGACAGGGCATCCATGTGACTACATAACTACAGTATTGGGGTGGGAGGACAGGGCATCCATGTGACTACATAACTACAGTATTGGGGTGGGAGGACAGGACATCCATGTGACTACATAACTACAGAATTGGGGTGGGGAGACAGGACACCCATGTGACCACATTAACTACAGTATTGGAGTGGGAAGACAGGAACATCCATGTGACTACATAACTACAGTATTGGAGTGGAAGGACAGTAACATCAAAGTGACTACATAACTACAGTATTGGAATGGAAAGACAGGGCATCCATGTGACTATAAAACTACAGTATTGGTGTGGGAAGATGGTGCATTCATGTTAGAACTGAACAGAGAATCAAAGACAAGGCATCGTCTCCTAGATTACAAGTGCATACAGGGCATTGTGAAGAGTACCTCCCTATACGTGCCGAGTTGATGTGAGGAACATAACAAAGGCCCCAGAACCAACAGCAAATTCTACTTATTGACTAGAAATCAAACAAATGTTTTCTGCTTCCATTCTGAAACTGTTTTGGCAGGGGTTATTCTAATTGGCATAAGCCTATTTTGCTCAACAACCTTCGTGCCTGGATTATTTGTGGCTGCTCTTTCCTGGGACATGGCTAATACAGCTAGAGACTTTAGAGGAATCTAGAGATCTCCTAATCCAAGCACACCAATTCAGACATGATGAAACAGTCTGAGACAGCAGCTCATCCTCACAACTTTTTGGATAAGATCAAGTAGCCCCTCATCCTATTTCTCTACCATCTCACCAGCTCCACTTACCCTGGTTCTGGAGATTCGGATCTGGAATCCGACTTCCCAGTGCAAAACGACCTCCTTTCAGTTGGCAGAGGAGTGGAGAGAGGAATCGTGCTGCCCTCTTCTGGAAGCTCGGGAAATAGGAACCTGAGGGATAATTGAAAATAAACTATAATTCCATGTCCAGAGTAGCTAAAAGCAATAGAAAAACATTTCTAGCAGATCATTTGCCTAAGGGTTTATGACATTAAACTTAATCAACAGCTAAGTATTTGAATTTCCAGGATTCTTTATTTTTTATTATTTTTATTTTATTTTATGTGTTATGAGTGCATTGCCTACATGCATGAAAGCACACACATGTTGTACAATGCCCATGGAGGTCAGAAGAGGGCATCATCTCCTCTGGAACTAGAGCTGCGGACAGTTGTTAGCCATCATGTGGATGCTATGAAATCAAACCCAGGTCCTCTGGAAGAACATCCAGTGCTCTTAACTGCTGAGTCATCTCTCCAGCCCTTCCCCAGGATTCTTAAAAGATGCTCCCTACAGAATGCAATTAACAATGCAGTGGTTAAGCGACATTTCTAAAAGCTTTCAGGTGCTGTGACTTCCTTCTGCCTGGTGACTAAGGGATTCTGATCTACCTAAGATATATATTTCTTACTGGTAAATCTTTTCGAGGTCAACTTGCATTAACTCTGACCAGAAACCATTATTCTCAGAAGATAAGCTTAAGAAGATACAGAAATTGCCATGTGAATTTCAAAACCCATTTTCTAAAATAGACTTGCTGAAGGTTCATTTTTCAAATGATAATGGGACTAAGTTACTTGACTTTTGTTTTTGTTTAGTTTTTTCCTGTGCCTTGAGTCACACTTTCTCCATTCCTTCCCTCACTAGAGTACAAGCTCCACAGGAACAGTTTGCTCATTCTTTGTTTTGCCTTGTTCGCTGAGAGTGGAATGGTGGTTAAGAGTCAGGTGCACTCAGTTGGCATGTGCTGACTGTGAACACACATGGTGCTACTAAGAAGGACGGGACACATCCCCAGGGTAAGCCTTACATGGCACTAACTGTCTACTCCTAGAAATTAAATAGAAGAAAGACAGCTAGACTTCATGCTGAACTGAACTTGGAAAACTAAACACACTTGTTTCAGCCTTCTGGTACCCTTAATAGAGAACACACATAAGGAAAGTAAGTGCCAACACCTAGGCTTCACCTTTTAACATTTATAGCATGAATGAATTAAAAATATACTTCTATTATTTAATCTATTTAAGAGCCTGTAGTGTAAAGCCATTTTCTTGATGAATAGTTTTATGATAAAGGCGATCACTTGAGAGTCTTCACAAAGCTATGGTATTCAGACTGAGGCTGAAGACACCCAAGTATTATAGAAACTTCTACTCAGGGGCTTTCAGACCTCAGAGAACAGCTCTTACCTCACGAGCTGGAAAATTCTCTTGAGATAGGACTTAATCTCCTTTACAGCTTCCTGCAGTAACCGGCGGTTGGCTCCCACACCCACGTATGTCATTCTGTACACTGCAACCAAAGTCTCCACAAGCCTGCCCAGTGGGTGCAGAGGAGTATCACAGGCCTGAGAAGCAAGGAGGTCGGTCAATAATGAAATCTTTCACAAAGAATGAACAACTTTCAAACTGTCAGTCACCAGTTTGGGGATTAGGAAAATTCAAATACTTTGACTTTTCTCAATACTGAATATTCACTAAATATTTTCTAAAAAATTCTGGATTGTCTGGCACTAGAGTTCCTAATCTTTCTGTTGTTCTGAGACAAGGTCTCACACTGTAGCCTAGTATAATCAACAGTCACTGTTTGCATTTTCTCAAGGTAACACTTCATATAATTTGTGAAATTTTGTCTTTTTTCCCTTTCTATTTATTTAAAGACTTATTTTTATTATTTTTATGTGTGTGTTGGTACATGCAAACAAATACAGGTGCCCAGAGGCCAAAGACTTCAGATCCCCCTGGAGCTGGAGTTACAGACAGTTGTGAGCCACCCAACATGGGTGCTGGGAATGAAACTCAGCAAGAGCAACAAATGCTTTTAACTGCTGAGCCATCTCTCCAGCTCTTGTATTTTGTTTTTGGGACAAGGTCTTGGTATGTAAGTTGGATGGCCTCAAACTTGTGGTCCTCTTGCCTTAGCTTTTCAAGGGCTAGAATTATAATGAATATGCCTCTGTGCCTGGTTAATTTTTGTGAAGTTTAAAATATGATGAAATCTTTCTTTCAATGGTATTTCATATCAGGAATACCATTTTGTCTTTTTTTAATGGCTGAATAGTTTTCTATTGCAGAAAATAGTTTTCCATTGTAGTGACAGTGTGTGTCTTACACAGAGGGGATTATGGTCAATAATATTGTATTGTATAATTCAAAATACCTAGAAGAAAGGATTTGGAAGTTCTCACCAAAAAGACTTGATAAACATTGAGACGATGGATAACTTAAGTACCCAAAACTGATAAACACGCACTATATAAATATATCAAAGCATCATACTGTTTCCCACAGAAATGTGCTATTATTATCTATCAATTAAAAAAGGATTAGTACCAATTTTAGTGGCTCAAACCTATAACCTCAGCACTTGGGAGGCTGGGGCAGGAAGAGTACTGTGAGTTCAGGGCCAACCTGGGCTATAATAGTGAGAGCCTGTCTTTAAAAAAGAAAAAGTCAAAGAATTAGCAAACAAACAAACAAAAAAATCAGGATTAGGTTAACATTTGAGTGATGACTGTTTGCTTTGGAACTTTTAGGGGGAAGGATGAGACAGAGTTCTTACAGCTTAGGCTAGCTTCAAATGTATTAGTGGAAAATGGCCTTGCACTCCTGATCCTCCCATGTCCTGAGATTGCCAGCATAATTTTGTCATTAATCCATATTTTGAGTCATTTACCCTTATTAAATACTTCTTGATGTCATCATATTTCTCCACAGAGAAGGCACCAACATGCTGGGGGATATATTCCAAACTCTCTAGTGTCTGAGTCTGTGAACGGCTTAATATTTCTGGACTGTAAAGACAAAGAGAAAACTCAGTATGAGCAGTTGTGAATATGTATATCAAATCGTCACGAGCTGAGGAGGAGGTGGAGCATCTGGCACAGGCCCAACATGCTCACTGTAGCTGACGTGCTGTTCTGTAACGTCCATTCAAAATGGCATTTGACGTTACTTCATATCAATTATAAGAAATTCTCAAAACAGTGCACTGTTCAACATAAAACATGGTGCCGAGAAATCCACGGCATGAGCTTGAAGGAGAAAGTGTTACTAGCTCTGCTATTGAAAAGAAAATGGAAGCCAGGAGTGCTGGCACCCCTTCTAATCCCAGTATCAGAGGCAGAGGCAGCTGGATCTTTGGGAGTTCAAAAGTGGCCTCATCTGTATAGTGAATTCTAGGCCAGTCAGGGCTACACAGTGAGACCCTGTCTCAAACAAACAAACAAACAAACAAAATAACAAGGGACAAAAGCTGAAAAAAGTAATCCAAGGACAAAGGAAGAGATGTAAATGGGCTTGGGGAGCAAGGAGTTATACTGAGGGCCTTCAGCAGGGGAGCGTGACTATCACAGTTTTGTCATTGGCTCGTGAAGTCCACGTAACTGTGATTCTAGCTCACCTTTACCACATAGTTCTTGATGATATCATATGCTGAATGTCAAAATTTGAGTTTTCTTTAGTCCCTGATTAGTAGAAAGCAACTAACAAATGTAAGTGTAAAACAACGCAAAATTAAATTTTAAAATCAAATGTATGGGGCTGGAGAGTTGGCTCGGTGGTTAAGAATATATACTGTTCTTGCAGAGGGGACCTGAGTTCAGTTCCCAGCACCCAGACCAAGCTGCTCACAACAGTCTGTAAATACAGCTCCAAAGGGATCCACAGGCACCTGCAGTCATGTGCATAGACACACATAGATTCATGAATAAAAATGAATAAATAATAAATAAATAAAATGTCTATACTTATCACATACTATATGCTTAAATATAGTAATGGATAAACTATAGAGAAGAAAATCTTGTAAAACAAACAAACAAACAAACAAACAAACAAACAAACAAAAAACAAACGTTCCAGGCATGGTGGTGCATGTGTGGTGGTGCATTCCTTTAATCCCAGCACTCATGAGGCAAAGGCAGACACATCTCTTTGAGTTTGAGACCAGTCTCATCTACATAGTGAGTTCCAGGCCAGCCAGGGCTATATAGTGAGATAGTGTCTCAAAAAACAAACAAACAAACAAACAAACATCAAATTTAGCTGTACACAGAGATATTTTAACAGTAAAGGAACAGTGCCAACAACTACCTGCAATTATAGTCAAGGTAGGAGACTGTGTTGCAGGGATTAGTAAATTCTTTCAGTTCAAATGCACAGCAATGCTCGTGGGCATTAGGAGCAGTGAAGAAAGGCAGATGGAGAAAAGGAGGAAAGATGTGATGATCATTCCTCTCAAGCTTCTTTCAAGATCTTTTTCTTTGAATTTGAATGTGAAGCCTCTGAATATGATTAACTCTAGATTGCTGTTTATCTAAGAAGGGGTTTGCTCAGCTTCTAGTCTCTACAGGTTCGTGTCTTTTACCAAATATCGGGGCTTTTTCAACCATTATTTCTTCAAAAACAATATCCTTTTTCTTCTTCGAGAATTCTAAGGCTACAGATTAAGACCCCTAAGTCCACAAGCTCTATCCAGCCCTCCACACAGGTTGTTCCTCTGTGCTGCAGAACTAGCTTATCCACTCTGAAGTCACTGGGTCTTCCACTAGCATCTCAGTTCTGCGGCCACATTCCTGCTGAGTTCTTGCAGTGACTGTACTTTTTAACTCTAAAACCTGAATTTGGTTCTTCTTTTCGTCTTGTGTTTCTTTGCTGACAATTTCATTTTAACATTCGTTTCCAGAATGTCTATGATTGCTCATTTGAGTGTTTTTGTAATTACTCTTTGAAGTTTTTGCCAGCTAACCCCTTTTGATTGTTTCTTCTCAAATGAGCTGGTTTCTCTGGGTCTTATTTACATGCTGTGATGAATTCTGGCATGCGTAAGAGTAAACAGAAGTACCTGCTTTTATGATTTACCCTTGGCTGAGCCTGGGAACTAGCTTCACTAAAAGTTCCCTACACAGACATAAAACTTTCCCTAACTGGTAAGGGCACACGCTGTGCAATCTGTAGCAACACTATGATTTATGATCAACACCTGTTTTCCTGCTGAGACTGTAGAATTCGGTAGTTGCCTCCAGTTAGAAACCGAGGCATGGGGTCTCAATGTGCTTCCCTGTGCACAAACACTACACTGTGCCTGCATTTCCCTCCAGGAGGAGCTGGTGCTGTGTGGGAGCAGGGCAAGCTCCCACATGGAATCCTCTGGACTCTGTGTGTCTTCCTCTGTTACTATCTGGCTGTGACCTTTACTGTGCTGCTGTAATCTTACTTGTAAAGACTACTACATTTTGAGCCTTTTCATCCCTTCCAGTGAGTCATTCAATGTGTAGTGATCCTGGGAAACCCTTATGCTTTTTGTCGCAGTCTTCTGTGGGCTGTGTTTCCAATATCACTTCACGACTCAAAGCCTTTGCAGTCCTCTTTGGGTCTGTACTGTGCACGTAGTGCTTAGTGGTCAGCCTGGGACCTGAGTATGGATCTACCTATTAGTTCTCAAAGTCGATGGCATACTAATTCAGATCATGTGGATGTATGTGCAGGCTGGGCTGAGGCCAGGAATTCACAGACAATGTTACAGGGTTGTTTCCAGAACTCTTTCCTCTCTCTCTCTCCATCACCTTCCTGGTGAATGTGCTATACCTAGGGCCCAATGGTGGCAGCATAGTGGGTGAAGCCCAAAACTCAATGGAGCTGGCCTTTCCTTTTGGTCTAAGGATCCACCAACCCACGAAGATGGCACCACTCTTGAAGCTGTGGCTCCTATAAGCTTTCTGTTTGTGGTTGCTCTAGCTACTGCCATTGGCCCATCCCCTGCTCCCAAGCTGGAAGCTAGAGCATGAGAGACTGGAAAAAAAGAAGCAAGCTAGGTATGCAGCCCCAGGCTGTGTTTCAGGTCCTCGTCTTCCTCCTTGAGTTGGAAGTGGAAGGTCTGTCTGACCCTTGTGCTGGCTGTGCACAGAGCTTACTCTCAGGTTTTGGGTGACAATGAATTCAGGCTGAGGAATCATGGAGAGAAACCCTGTTAACTCACCATTGACTCACTTGCTGATAGCTTTTCAGAGTTCTCAAAGAGCTGTGAATGCATTCTGTTCACATTTAATAGTTAAATTCAATAAAATAAGGAGGGTGTTCTTTTTTAAAACCATTTTACTCATTAACTTATTTTTTTGAGAAATACCACTAACTTAAAAGTTTAATGTACCTAGATAAGTTCAGTGAACCTGATTATTTATTTAAAAAATGTGTAAGACATTAAGAAATCATATTTATTTCATCTTTGGTACAACTGCTACCTTGAGTCTTTAAATAAATAATCTCATCAATTAAACTGTGAATGCCAGGGCATTAAAATTGCTTCTTTGTTTTCATAGAGAAGAGCTCAAAATATTGCGCTGGAGAGATGGCTCAGTGGTTAAGAGTGCATACTGCTCCTATAGAGGACCTGAGTTCAGTTCCAGGCACCCATTTTGAGTGGCTCACAACCGCCTGTCATCCCAGCTCCAGGAGGATCAGAAGCTTCTGGTCTCTGTGGGCACTCACATGCAGCCCCCTCAATGTATGTATGCAAAATTTAAAATAAATCTTTAATTAAAAAAGAGCTAAAATATTAATGAGTTTGGGGACAGTACATACATTTCAACACAAATTCAGATGAATATGAAAAACACTGCTCGCTGTAAAGCATTTCCGGTAGCACAGCCCTTGCTAACCACTCTGGAGAGAATACATTCTAGGCACCAGTTTTACTGAATGCGGTACAGTTTCTTCATTAGCAGCCCAGTAATATTCTCTATACCTAAACCAATAATCTGAGGATATCTAAATAAAAAGGGAAAATGAGCAGCAGACCAAACAGTTATTTTGCTTATTGGCACAGTGGTCCATGCTGCATCACATACGAACAGAACGCTAAAGTTCAAGACCCTGGGAAGATTATAAATTTAAAGAAAATTAACATTTTTTTCCTATGATTCACTTCCAAGGGAAAAAGGACAACTGAATAGCACCTGTTCTAAATCTGACAGTCAAGCAGGACTTGTGTACTGGCGTTAAAGGTACACACTGTCATCTTTGTCCAAGCTTTGGGTGCTGTTTCTCTACCACAATGCGTCATGAAGAGTGGTTTCTGTAGATGGCCTGCGGCACTAAGCCTCTCACTGGTCAGGCCCCTTGCTGACCAGCCTGCAAAGTGCAGGAGGCAGGCTTGCAGAAACCAGGAGGGCTGGAAGATGCCACCCCGCCAGGCATACCAAGAATTCCTGGTAGTTCTGGGGAACTTGTCCTTCATCCAGGGCACTTTTCCCACAGTTGGCAGGGCCTGCATCACCTGGGAGATCTGTAGCTCTAGGTCAACGTTATGGCCACACTCTTACTATTTTTATTTTTTTGTGTATGAGTGCCTTGCCTGCATGTATGTAAGTGTACCCATGTCGTGTAATGCCTGTGGAGGTCAGAAGAGGTTGTCAGATCCCCTGGAACTGGAGTTACAGATGGTTGTTAGCTGTCATGTGGGTAGTGGGAATCAAACTCCAGTCCTTTCCAAGAGCAGTCAGTGCTCTTAACCACTGGGCCATCTCTCCAGCCCCCACACTCTCATTCTCCCAGGTCACCTATGTGATCCAGCGGTGACTGACAAAGGAACTTAGTGCTAGAGACATCTGGCCAGGTCTGAAATATAGAAGCACTTTTCTCCTTTCAAATGAGGTTCTTCTGCTAGGCTGAAACCAGTCCAAGTCAGTCACAATTCAGTGTGGTCAACAGCGTCCCAGAGCATTATCTTTTAAATTATTACAGTTTTCTAAATAAATGCAGCAAGCGTGACTACTGCCTGGTTTTACATTTCTTCTCCTTTAACATGTTCTGCCACATGCTGTGCGGGTGTTCGCTCACCTGTCCCTGTGCTGGCGCCGATTTGTGGTCAAGGCTACAGCAATGTTGTCCCATGCTTTCCAAACTTCCCCCTGGCCTGGATTTTCGCAGCCCAGCTGATGCCAACATCCATCAAACACTGATTTCCACTTCTCATCAGCGGCCACTGCCAGGTTTCCCAGCTTCCTGCTAATAGAGCCATGTCAGTCTTTTATTTATCACTATTTCTGTGCAAAATCATTCCAAAGAATAAAAGCTTAATAAAATATAACCTAGGCTACTTTTGTGATCACACTGCCAACACTGGTAATCGTTCTGGCTTAAAAACACTAGAAGAAAATTTAGAAGGGTCTTTTTTTTTGTTTTGTTTTTTTTTTTTGTTAATTAGTTTTCACTGTTTATTAGATACTAAAGTATATAGGTTGTTATGCATAGAGCACATCAGAATGGATTCCTGTGGTCTACATTTCCACAGAATTGAGTCTATAAACTAGATTCCCATTAAAACCAGGGCTTTCTGCCCCAGCCTGTTCCATACCAGGCAATGGCAACCAGGAAGGTGGGTCCCTGGATGGTGATGGAGATCGAGGGCTACCAGTCTGAGTGCCAGCAGGAGCAGACGTCTGAGTTCTTCAAGCATCTGTCAACCAAGCTCACTGCCAATGAGATAACATGGCTGAACTTCTCCTCAGGGAGTCAAAGCTAAAGTAGCACTGAAGGAGAAGCCCTTGTGGCAGGTAGCCAGTCCCTGTGGCCCCAACTGACCAAAATGCGCAAGCATTTGACTGCCGCCATGGACCCAGGGAACCTGAAGTCAGAATTCCTACAAGAATCCAATCTGATCATGACCAAGTTGAAGCTGCAATGATTGCAGAAGCCTACGGTGCTAAAGATGAAATGTTATCAGAGAAGAGTCTTGAAGAGGACTGTGCCCTTGTGCATTTATAACATGGATCCAAAAAATCTCACAAGTCCACAACCATCTGGATAATAATGGCTGCAATGGCAGGTGCTGTTGCTGCTGCTGCTGGATTGACCTGAATGACTTGAAGGCCTTCACGAGCTTCTCCGGTGTGACCATGGCAGCCCCCACCTGGAGGTCTGGGGCACAATGACACGTGAGGCGCCACTCAGCAGCCAAGAAATGAGCGGGGATCCGCCCAGGAGGCAGGAGTGCAGCCCAGGCACCCAGCCATCTTGGGCCTGTCCCCTCTGAAGATTGTGGCTGGGGGATTTTAAGCAAAGGAGCAAATCTTAGACAGTCAAGTGAAATATCTTTGTTCCAGGGGATCTAACACCCTCTTCTGACCTCCGTGGGCACTGCAGGACATGAGTGTACTTAAGATACATTCAGAGAAAAACTGTTTGAGAGCCTGAGACCCTAAGGAAAGAAAGAAAACTAGAGCTGTGGTTCCTCTCCTGTGAGCTGGAGCTGTGGTCCTTTCCTATGAGCTGGAGCTGTGATTCCCCTCCTGTGAGCTGGAGTTGTGGTCCCCTCCTGTGAGATGGAGTTGTGGTCCCCTCATGAGCTGGACCTGTGGCCCCCTCAGGTGAGCTGGAGCTGCAGTCCCCTCCTGTGAGCTGGAGCTGTGGACTCCTCATATGAGCTGGAGCTGTGGTCCCCTCCTGTGAACTGGAGTTGTGGTTCCCCTCCTGTGAGCTGGAGCTGTGGACCCCTCATATGAGTTGGAGCTCTGCTCCTCTCCTGTGAGCAGAAGTCGTGGTTCCCCTTCCATGAGTTGGAGCTGTGGTCTCTTCCCATAAGCTGGAGTCATGGTCCTCTCCTGTGGACTGGAATCCTGGTTCTCTCCTGTGAGCTGAAGATGTGGTCCTCTCCTGTGAGCTAGAGCCTGTGGTTCCCCTCCTATGAGATGTAACTGGTACTTCCGTAATAATATGGACTCCCAGTCCCAAGAGGGATGATTGGAATGGACTGTGCAGGATCAGGTACTCACCCACTGTTGAAGATTAATGCATCTTTCAACTTTTCACTGGAGAAGTTTCCTTATGCAGCAGATGGTGATTGACACAGAAACTTATGGCTTTCTAATGTGCAGGGAGGAGGGGGCTGCAGAGTGCTTATCTAAGAGTGGAAGGCCCCTGTTGGGCTTCTGGAGCACAAGGCCTGGGGATCATGGCAGAGGAGGAGGTGGAAAGATTGTAAGACACAAGTCCTACGCAAACTCCAGTGGATGAACCCACACTAGAGAACATTTGGGGATTCAAGACAGACTCTATAGGCTTCATTATACAGAGAGGGTACATTGAAATGAGTGAGGGAGGGTAATGGGAGGAGGTGTGGATGGGAGAGGAGATATGTCATCAAAATATATTGTATGGGAATTGCAAAAATTCAATAAAAAAAAAATCAAAAAACAAAACAAAACAAAAAAAAACCCAGGGCTTTCTATACTTCAGAGATTTTGGGATAAGAACTATGAAATGCACTACATACAGGGTTCTAAAAATATTCCAGAAAAAAAAATGGTCCAGAAAACATTCTCATTGGAATAATGAATCTAAAATGTACCAAAATATAAAAACAAGTTTTAAAAATCAACACCTCCCTCAACAACAACAACAACAGTGCTGGGCACAGTTGCACACACCTGTAATCCTGGTCCTCAGAGGGCTGAGACAGGAGGGTCATAGTGAGACATCTCCAAAAACAAACAGAAATATCTCAAAGCTTAAGGTGCAATCAGTTAGCTAAGGACAGTCAAAAACTTAGAACACATTATACTTAGATTTTGCTTTTTTCATCATATACGCAGGCTGTACTATTCTACCTGTGTGTGTCTGAGCTTCACTTTTCAAACTCAGGATGTACAGGGATTCATCTAAGAATGCTCTTTCCGTCAATATGGGCGTCTATACTATTCACAGCAGGATTCTTCCCATATCAGCAACTTTGACTATGTAGCCTCAGCTGGCCTAGCACTTGCTATGTAGACCAGGCTGGCCTCGATCTCACAGAGCTCCACCTGCTTCTGCTGCCTAAAGGTTGGGATTAAGGCATGTGCCACCATGACTAGCCATATCTGCAACTTTTAAACACTTATGCACTAAGGCTTATAATTTAAGCCAAGACCATAGATTTAAGGATCGTCAGTATCCACTGACAACTCAAAGAGGTTATATCTTCTTTAAAAAGAATAATTTTAAAATGTGGTTTTGCTTTAAAATATTAAGCTGCTTTGAGGAAAGCAGGACAACTGGAAGCACTCAGCAGTTAACCTAGAATTAATACTTACAAGGCTTTGGGCCTGTCTTTATCACTTTCATACAGACTTGGTTTGAAGTAGGTTCCAGTGATTTTTATCCCAGATCCCCATTCTCCATTAAAATAACCTTCAATATAATCTCCATTTGGCATAGTCAGTGTTCCCTGGGTAAAGTAAGAGGGATAGAAAAGGGGCATTAGAGGATGTATTTTCAATTAAAAAATTTAAGAGGAAAAACAGCATTAAACACTTAACACTTTCCTTTCTACTTTGTTCTTTACCAGTTTCAATTCTGATAAATAAGCAAAAAAATTGCATGATGTACATGCCCAGAAAGAATGTATGAAAATAATTGATGGGTAAAAGAGAAAGAAGTCACAGGAAAAAACTGGAAAATATGTTTTGGATGTATAAAATACACACACAATAAATAGACTAAAATTTTAGGGATAATGCAAAACCAGTACTTAGGAAGAAATGTATGGTTTGTTAACACCTGTCTTGCAAAATATGAATGGTCTCAAGCTAGGAACCTGAAATTCTATCCTTACAAAACTAGGATAAGAAGAGCAAACTAGACCCAAAGCAACAAGGAAGGAAGCAATAGAGATCAGAAAAGATATCAGTGAAACCGAAAACAGAACAGGAGAAAAAAGTGCTCAAGGAAACCAGGTTGTTTCTTTGAAAGTTATACAAAATTAAGTTGTGCATGTAAATGCCTATGTGCCAGCACATGGAGGTGGAAGTAGGAGGATCAGGAATTCAAGGTCACTGTCGGCTATGTAGTAAGTTCATGGAAATTTCAACAACGATATCAAGAAGATTCAACAGGAAAAGGTGCAGAGGCAACATGAAAAAAGAGAAGTTTAAACTTTAAAAAAGTTTAAAAGTTTAAACCTTTTAAAAACTGTGTATGATGTGTGAGTACAACTCTGTGGAGTTGGTTCTCTCCTTCTACCTTTATGTGGGTCCCAGGGATTGAACTCAGATCATTAGGCTTGTGCAGCGAGCACCTTTTTCCGAGCCATCTCACCAGCCCATGGGCTCTTACTTCAGCCACAAAAACACCTTAAAGCAAATCAAAGATCTATAGTTGTAAGATGTTAAAAACTATAAAACTTCTATTTAGTTATTTTTATAGTGCTGGGGAACAGACCCAGGACCTTGCACATGCTTAGGAAAGTGTTCTATTACTGAACTGCACACTTAACTTACTATAAAACAATTTTTTTAAGATTTATTTTTATTATAAATTGTGTATGTGTGTGTGTGTCTGAATGTTTATGTGTTAAGTATGTAACGTGAGTGCTTGTGAAGACTAGAGGCATCAGATCCTGCTAGAGCTGGAGTTACAGGCAGTTGTGAGCCACTCAATTTGGATGCTGGGAACCGGACTCCAGTCCTCTGCTAAGAGTACTACATGCTCTTAACCACTGAGCCAGCTCTCTAGGCCCTCACTGCAAAATTTTTAAAAGGAAACTTTGGCTGGGCATGGTAGCTATTCTCAGAGCTTGAGAGAATGAGGCAGGAGGATTGCTGTGGGTTTGAGGCCAGTGAAACCATATCTTAAAAAAAAAGACAACTTGGGCAAAGATTTTTAGATTGAAAGTGAAAGTATTAATTTATAAGTTTTTATGATAGATTAGGCTTTGTTAAAAATTTAACAGCTTTTATACTTCAAGACACCATTTAGCGAGGCATGGTGCCAGCACTCAAGAAGCTGAGACAGGAAGACCACTAAGAGTTAGAGGCCAGCCTTTGCTACATAGTAACTTCCAGACTAACCAAAGCTACAGAGTGAGCCTCTGAAAAAACAAACGACAACAACAAAAACAAGCCATCATAGAGAATATAAGAGAAACCACAGGCTGTAGAAAATACATGTAATCATTATGTCCAATATAGACATTCAGAGAACTTTTTCTTAAAATTTTATTTATTTTTATTTTATGTGTATACATGTACTGCCTGCATGCAGGTAAGTGCACCTGTGTCATGCAATGCCCATGGAGGTCAGAAGAGGCTGTGAGATCTCCTGGAACTGGAGTTACGGACAGTTGTTAGCTGCCATGTGGGTGCTGGGAATCAAACCCAGGTCTTCTGCAAGAACAACCAGTGTTCTTAACCACTGAGCCATCTCTCCAGCCCCTCAGAGAACTCTTAAGACTCAGCAAGACTAGAAACAACCAAAGTTTAGAAATGGGGAAAAGAAAGGCATGGTAGCCAGCACTTGGGAGGCAGAGGAAGGAAGACTGCTGTAAGTTTGAGGCCAGCCTGGTTTATACAGATAGTTCCAGACTAGCCAGGGCAAAGCAAGACACTGTAAGAGAAAGAGAGAAAGAAAGACACAGACAGAGAAACACTGAGAGACAGAGAACACAGAGAAAATTGAGAATCAGAGGGAGAAGGAGGGGAAGAAGGAAGAGGCAAAAGATAAGAACAATGTTTCACTAAAGAAGACATATGAGTTACCAATAAGCATGCAAACATGGTCTGTATCATCAGTTATTAGGAAAATGAAAATTAAAACTAGAAGCTCCCACTTCATACTCACTCTAATGACTGAAAAAAAAAGAGAAAGAAAGAAAAGAAACATTGAAGCTGGAGTGGTCACTAATGTCTATAATCCTCAGGAGGCTAAAGCAGGAGGACCACTGCAGACTAGAGGCCAGCCTGAGCTACTTAGTGAGTTCTAGGCTACGCTGGGCAACAGAGTGAGACTCTGTCCAAGAGAAAACAGTATTAGGGGCTAGAGAGTAGCTCAGTTGATAAGCGTGCCTGCCTAGCATGCACAAAGCCATGGGTTGGATCTCCAGCACCATGTAAACTAGTTGTAGGGGTAAACCCAGCATTCTGGAGGTAAGGATCAGGAGTTCAAGGTCATCTTCATCTACATAGTGAGCTTAAGGCTGGCCTAGGCTGTATGATATATGAGACCCTAGTTGCCAAACTGAATAAAAAAGAAATACAAAAGTAAGTATTGGCAAAGATATGGAGAAACTGGAGTTTTCATACACTGTTAGTAGAAATGTAAAATGGAACATCTACTTTGTTAAACATTCTTCACTTGTGTAGGTTACAAGGGTAAATCTTATTTGCCACAGTCCTGTGATTGAATTCCTAGTTATTACTCAAAAGAAATGAAAACATCTCCATAAGAAGCTGCTCTGAAGTGTTTATCACAATTATGCCCAATAGTCTAGAGTTAAAATCCAGCTAGTGAAGGGATAAATTAAATGTGGTTTGGGGAAACATAAAAAAGAATGAAGGCAGGAAGATCACTAGGAGTTATTTGTGCTACAATATGGAAAACCTTAAAAAATATGGTGCATGTGAAAAGCCACAGAGAAGAAGCCATAAGCCACATGTGTGATTCCATTTAAAAGGAATGCCTACATACCTTTAAACTCAGCACTATGGAGGCAGAGGAAGGGGTTCCCAGTCACACTGAGGCCAGTCTGGTTGATAATAGTTCCTGATCTACATGAGTTCCAGGCCAGTTGGCTTGTGTCAAAAAACAAAAACAAAAAACAGAAACCAAAAAACACTCCAGAGAAGAAAAGGCAAATCTATAGGACGATAAAGCCCAGTAGTGTTGCCAGAGACTGGAGGTGGATATAGGTATGAATGCCTATGTATGATCAGGAGAGATGGGCATTTTAAAACCTAGATTGTGGTCACAGTTGTTTAACTGCATATTAATTAAGAATCACTGAAATGGGTGCTGGAGCCATGGCTCAGAAGTTAAGAGCACTGGTTGCTCTTGCAGAGGACCCAGACTCTTCCCGCACCCACATGGTGGCTAACAGCCATCAGTAACTTCAGTTCCAGGGGATCCAATGCCTTCTTCTGGCCTCTGTGGGCACTGCGTGACATGGATGCACTTACATACATGCAGGCAAAACACTCATACACATAAAATAAAAATAAATTTAAAATGTTTTTTAAAAAGAATCATTAAAATGGACTCTTAGAAGTAGGGACTTCCATGGTATGCAACAACCTTCTTAAAATCAAGAAAAATAAATAAGCAATGTAAAGAAAGGAAAACAAAGTTGCTTTCTAACCTTTCCACTGAGAGTCCAGTCATCGGAAAATTCTCCTTCATAGATAGTATCATCTTCAGAAAGCAAAACCCCATTACCCTGCATGAAGAAGCAAAACAGAAATCACAACACGTAGATAGCACGATACCTTAATAGTGCAGACTGCCATACCCCCAAGCCTTCCAGCATCTTAAAAGAGAAGGAAAATAGTGCTAAGAAAGTCAAATAGGACCAGGCGATCCCAGGACTTGGGGGTAGAAGCAGGAGGTTTTCCAAGAGTTCTAGACTAACCTGGGTTACAGAGAAAGACCCCCGTCTCAAGAAAACCAACCCAAAAGCAAAACAACAAAAGAAAACCATTAATTAAAAAAAAAAAAAAAAAGTTAGGAACATAGGAGTTTTTAAAGTGGATACTTGCTACATGTAAACACTCCACTCACCGACATTTTATTCAGGTGGAAGTTGCCTTCATAGTATAATCCAAACTGAGTAACTACCACCCCGTTCCCTTGGCATACATCATCTTGCCACATTCCCATATACTTTTCTCCCCTGCGCAGAAATAATAAGAAAAGAAAAATGAAAAGCCACAGATAACAAATACAAGTGGAGGAAACCAATTATTACACGGGAGATCCAAGTTATACCCCTAGGCTGGTGCCCGTTCTCTACTGGAAGGAGTTAACTCTGCTCAAACAAAGGAAAATGTGATGGCCAAAGACATCTTACTCAGAGCAGTATTTTCACAGGGATTTGATACTGTGGCTTACCCAGCAGACTGGCATACACTCTATTTTTCCTTGATAACTTTAAAATATGCAAATGAATGCCAAGAATTTAAAATATAATAAAATCAAATCTTTGAATAATTTTTCACCTGCTTAGAGAGTTCTTACTTATCTCCACTGCTAGTACATGCCTATAATCCCAACACCTGGAAGGAAAAGCTAGGCCAATTTCAAGTGTGAGAACAACTTGGGCTAGAGAGCAAGACCCTGCCTCAAAAATAAAAATATAGACTAGGGCCAGGGATATAGTGTGTTAGAAAGTGGGTGGAGCACAAAGGGAGGGAAGTGGCAAGGGAGGGAGGGAGAAATAAACTACTTGTTAATTCATGAAATTTAGTTGGTAATAAATACAATTTTTAAAAGTTTTATGCTTTATTTATTTATCTTGGGGGACAGGGTGCATGCCATAGCACATGTGTGGAGATCAGAGGACAACTTGTAGGAATTTGTTATCTGTATCCAGACACCACTCTATCTATAACTCCAAAGGGTGTCTAGACTGCTCTGGGTGTCTAGCACTGATTTTCCCCTAGCTTTTATTCTTATTTTCTAGTGATTTTCATTAAAAGTTTTGCTTTTTTCTATATAATAAAGATTTTGTTATAATAAAGGTTTGATCCCCAAAACTTCATAGAGCAGGCATGGTGGCACATACCTATAATCCTAACACTGAGGAAGTATAGGACCATCCTTGGCTATATAAGGAGTTTGAGACCAGTTTGGGCTAGAAAGCTAATCTCAAACAAATATGTAAATAAATAAATATTGGGTAGCTTAAGACAGTAAAACCTTTGTATGTAGAAACTTTGAGGAAAACAGTACCCATGTGAATTCTGAATGATCCTGATTTTGTAAAGGAGTAATTTATTGTTTGGCTCATAGATAACAAGAAAAAAAAAAAAAAAAAAAAAAAAAAAAAAAGATGTTCCACAACTATTTCCTTCTGCAGAGTTTTCTGTTTCTTTTATTAGGGGGTGGGTGGGTCTCATTACATTGCCCAGGCAGTCCTCAATTTTTTTTTTGGTCTTTTTGAGACAGGGTCTCCCTGTAGCCCCAGCTGTCCTGGAACTCACTATGTAGACCAGTCTGGCCTTGAACTCACAGAGATCTGCCCGCCTCTGCCTCCCGAGTACTGGGATTAAAGGCGTGCGCCATGCCCAGCCTTGGCCTCAAATTTTTAATCCTCCTATCTTAGATTTCCCTTAGCTGGGATTACAAGCATATACTACCACATGCCACCATGCCTAGGCTGAAAAGTTTTCTTGGGGCTGGAGAGATGGCTCAGTGGTTAAGGACCCTTGCTGTTCTTCCAGAGGACCTGGGTTCGATTCCCAGCACCCACATTGCAGCTAACAACTGTCTGTGACTCCAGTTCCAGGGGACCCAACAGTCTCTTCTGGCCTCTTAGGGGCATTGTATGCATGTGGTGAACTTACATACATAAAGGCAAAATACACACATAAAAGTTTTTTTTTTTAATTTTATTTATTTATTTTTATGTGTATGCATGTATTGCCTGCATGTAGGTAAGTGTACCCATGTCGTGCAATGCCTGCGGAGATCAGAAGAGGCTGTTGGATCCCCTGGGACAGGAGTTACAGACAGTTATTAGCTGCCATGTGGGTACTGGGATTCGAACCCAGGTCTTCTGCAAGAACAACCAGTGTTCTTAACCGTTGAGCCATCTCTCCAGCCCTTAAGTTTTTTGTTATTTTTTTAAAAGAAAAGTTTCTTAACACTGTCAAATTAAGATGCTTAACTTGATTGCCTCTTGCTTGGCCTTCTGCCTAAGAGCAAGTGTAAGATGCTCAAGTATTCATAAAAGTATCATGATTTTGGGCACTGAACAGATGGGTCAGAGGTGAAGAATATATACTGTTCTTACAGAAGACTGGAGTTCAGTTCCTAGCACCCTCATCAGGTGGCTCACATCACCTGTTAATCCAGTTCCAGGGGATCCAACAGTCTCTTCTGGCCTCTTCAGGCACCTGCACACATGTATACACATCCATCCCAACTTACTTATATACATAATTAAAAATAAAGAAATATCATGACTGGGTGTGTGGGGAGTCTGGGAACCATCTCCTCTCACAGTACATACTGAGATTACAACACCATACCTAGTGATATCATCAAAGACGCCATATCCTGCTTTCTTATCCATTACCCACTGGCCAATGAACATGCTGGGGGAAGAAGAAGTCAGCTTTCCACTCCGGAGGAGACCATGCCCATGACGCATGTTATCTTGAAAGCAGCCTTCAAACACTTCACCAGAGGCATAGCTGTGGTTGGAAAGGATAGAAATCACATGTACATTTCACACAAAGCTATACTCTTGTGGGTAGTTATAATTATTTATAGATGAGGGGTTTTTTTGGTTTTTTTTTTTTTTTTTTTTTGGTCTTTTTGAGACAGGGTCTCCCTGTAGCCCCAGCTGTCCTGGAACTCACTATGTAGACCAGGCTGGCCTTCACAGAGATCTGCCTGCCTCTGTCTCCCGAGTGCTGGGATTAAAGGCGTGAGCCACCACGCCCAGTGCTATATACGAATTTTTTAATTTTATTTTATGTATATGAGTGTTTTGCATGCATGCATCTAAGTGCATTGTGTGTGCAGTACCAGAAGAGGCAAGAAGAAAGCACTGGATTCTCTGGTACTGGTGTTAGCTGTCAAATGGGTTGGTGCATGGAATGGAACCCTAGTCCTCTGCAAGAGCAGCAAGCGCTGTTAACTGCTTGAGCCATCTCTCTAGCCCCTATGAGTACTGATTTTTTAATCAATCAAAAACCTTCAATTTGAAATAACTAAGCCTCAGAAATTAAAGATGGCATGAGTGTTATTTTTACATCAACATGGAAAAAAACTGTGTTTACTCCCTTACAGGAAATGAAATAATGAGTCATCAACAAGAGGAGAGAATAGAAAGTTTTGCTCATATTAGCATCAAGTAATAAAATTAGATTTATAGGTAAGATACGTAGAAAGCCATGGCTTATACAATAGGTACAATTTTAATATTTTTATCATGTGATAGATGAGAGGATGCTCTTTAAACAAAGATCTGGCACTGTTTTGGTGACCGAAAAAAGCAAACAAAATTTACTCCTTAGAAATTCTGCCTACACAAACTTTAGGTTTACAGTTCTTTGGAAAAGCAACATCAGCCCCAAAACCTTTCCAGTGCATATTATTACCTATAGACTCCTTGGCCACACATTCTTCCTTCTTTCCAGTGACCTACATAATGATCTTCTTTGTTGAGGACCTTGTTTGGGATTCTGTATTCACCATACCTGCCACGGAAAACAAAGAACATCAGAAAGGGCACAGATGGCACACTCAGCTTTTGAGTGTACATATAAGTAAGCACTAAATGAGGACAGGGAAAAGATTTACCTATAGGAAAGTGTAAGTGCTGTCTTGGCTGAAACTATGTCTACTACCTACACCATTTGCAAAGTCTGGAAGAATGGGACATCGGGCCTAGTCCACGAGACGTGAGATGCATTAATCCAAAGGCAAAGAAAAGCAGACTGTGTCCTCAGCCTACCTCTGTCACTAATTCACAGCATCACTTTGGGTAAGCCAGCTCCCAAAGTCTTTCTAGTAAGTAGGGTAAAGCAGATTATATAATGTATCTAGCGTCTCTTTAAATTCTAAATATTTATTTAAAAGACATCACAAAACTTACCACACATGCACATTCAATTCCATAGTTATGTATCTTTTTATAGTAAGACAAATTTCTTCTTTAGTATGACACACATTTCACTGCCATAAATCTATCATGTAAATATATTTACAATGTTAAAAAATATGACAAACTGAACCAGTGAGATGGTTTAGTGGTAAAGGCACTAACCACTTGTCATCAAGCCTGATGACCTGAGTTCAATCCCCAGTATTCACAAAGTAGGAGAGAATCAACTCCCATAAGTTGTCCTCTGACTTCCACACATACCCTGTAGCATGTATGTATACACACACACACACACACACACACACACACACAATACATAACTAAATGTAATTTAAAAAAGAAAATATGACAAGTGTGATGGTTTCAATGAAACAATGCTCCCACAGGCTCATGTACGTAGATACTTGGTCCTTAGTTGGTGGTGCTGTTGGGGGAAGTTACGGAACTTTCAGTATGTGGAGGCCTTGCTGGAGGAAGTAAATCACTTTGAAAGTTTATAGCCTTGCCCCACTTCCAGTTCAGTGTTTCCTGGTGTGATGATGAAATGTGATTAGCCAGCTAGCTTCCTGCAGCATTATGGACTCTAACCCTCTGGAACTGAAAGTCAAAATAAAAATCTTCTTTCTCTAAGTGGCTTTTGGTCATGGTATTTTATCACAGCAACAGAAAAGTAACTAATATAACAAACTTGTGTAAAAATGATGTCATTAGAGTATCATCAGGATAATAGCACTTAATAGATTCCTTTTTAATAGGGAAACAAATATGAAACTACTTAAAAGCTAGTCTGGGGCTGTAGCTCATGGCAGAATACTTGTCTAGCATTTGAAAGGCCGTAGGTTCCATCTTCAGCACCAGCAAGTGGGGAAAAATCTATTACTGTAAAACTACTGAAAATAAAATTTTCCTGTGTCCTTAGTAAAAGGGACACCACTGTTTCAGCTGTCTCACCAGCAACATTATCCCAGCTCTTTATGCCCATACATCCACCTGAGTCCTGATACAGTGACTGCATTTCTGAACAACACAACAAAAAAAACTGGTTGTCTGAAAAGCAACTCCCAACATAAAATAACTTGTGACCAGATTTAAATTCATCCTCTATCTTAGACGATTTCCTTACCCATCTTCCAAGCCGTTCCTGAACATGCCCGTATATACCTTTCCATCAGGCCACTTCAAAACCCCCCTGGAAAGAATAAGCAAAGAATACTATTAGCTAAGGTTTCAGATAATCAATGGTCCTTCCATAATGTGACTATCAGTCTTACCCCAGGGATAAACCTGAAGCACTTTTCACCTGCCATGAGGCTTTCCTGAAAGCCAGCGTCCATCATAAGTGGCACCTTTAAGGTGAGGATCCTTGTAGAAAGTATATTTGGCACTTCGTGAAATGGGTGGTTCCTGCCTCTGAGCACTGCCACCACCTCCATAAGGTGGAAAATCAGATGTCCCCTTCAAAGCCTGGTCCACAGCTTGGCTTACAGCCCGGAGCCACTTGGTCTAGGAGCAAAAAGTAAATGTCAGTAAGCTTAAGGAAAGAGTTCATTAACATAGCCTCAAATCCTGCTGCTTTTCTTACTGTGAATACTCTTTCTAGTTCTACTTTTCTTATTGAGCTATACTAATCAGTTCTTAGAATGTATTGCTACATGCTCAGCATGGTGGCACACATTTAAACTCAGGACTTGGCAGGCAGAGGCAGGTGGATCTCTGTCAGTTTAAGGCCAGCCTGGTCTACATAGTGAGTTCCAGGCCAGCCAGGGCTACATGGCAAGATTCTGTTTCAGAAAAACAAAACAAAAAATAGAAAAGACAAACATCTAGTTTTGGGGGCTAGAGAGATGGCTCAAAAGTTAAGAGTGCTGGCTGCTCTTGCAGAGGACCCAGGTTCAGTTCTCAGCACTCACATGGTGGCTAACAATCACCCAAAACTCCAATTCCAGGGGATCTGACACTCTCTTCTGGCCTCTGCAGGTATTGTATGACACAGGTATACTTACATGCATGCAGGCAATACACTCAAAACATAAAATAGAAATTTTTTTTAGAAAATCTAAAGTTTCGGGCTAGAGAGACGGCTCAGCAGTTAAGAGCACTGACTTTTCTTGCAGAAGACCTAGGTTCAATTCCCAGCACCCACATGGTGGCTAAGAACCATCCTGAACTCCAGTTACAGGGGAATCCGAAGCCCTCTTCTGACCACCAAGGCATTGCATGACACAGGTGCACTCACATACATGCAGGCAATACACTCATACACATAAAAGTAATAAAATATTTTTTTAAAAAAGGAAAATAGTTTTGATTTAATTATCCGATTTAATTGTGGGTTATTAGTGAAGCAAGAACACTTTTGATTTCTTCTTTACTACCAGAAAAACCAGAAAAGGCCAGGGAAAAGACTGAGAAAACATCATGCTGGACTAACCTTTTCCTGGGGCGTTGAGGAAATGAGTGTGAACTGCTCTTCAGGTGTAGTTATCTTTAAGCCATTCCTAAAATGTTCACAAGGATAAATGCCAGTAGGTACAGCATCCTGTCATTATAATACCAGTCCTCAAATATGGAACACTATTTATTTCAAGAGGCGAGGTCAGTCAGTATAAATGCTCACAAGGGGAAGAGGATACACAGTAGCTCTGCTGTGTGTTAACATAGCAAAGTGAGCAATTATGTCCTTCTGCCACTCATCATGATCAACAGGACACTTTATTACCAATCCTTTACTATCTAGTGTGCTGGGAAGGGAGTCTCATTGCATAGAATGGAGAGGCAGTTTCCTAAGCCCTCCCAAGCTTCCCCCCAGTCATTTAAGGAAACAGCAGAGGAGCAGGAAGAGGAGGCACACTTACACACCACCAGCTTCTTCAGACAGTGGCTCTGCCCAGAGCGTGGCCAAAGGGAACACATGGTGCGTGGAGAACTGGAACAGAGAATACAGAGGCATGTATGTGAAAGCCCATGTCAACCAGATTGTCTCTGCTAGGTCTTTCTCACATTATTAGCCCATGTGGGCCCTGCAGTCCAAACCCCTTGAGATGATTAAGTACACGTGAGTGGCACCATCTCTGCTACATAGTCCCGTAACATAGCTACTTTGGTGAGCCTTCCCATCTCTGCTCCAGGACCCCTTCGCATGACTGACACTCATTCTCAAGCTGGGAAAAAAAAAAAAAAACCTCTCTCAGCTGAGGGTATAGCTTAATAGCAGAGCACGAGCTTCACAGACAAGAGGCACTGTGTTCAATCCTTAGCACAAACCCCCCAAAAACCCCCGAAAGTTCACTCAAATCTGGCCCACACCAATGAGGCAGCAGTAGTTCAACATTCTCTTTTATTCAATAATTACAGAGAAAGCACAACAGTTTTTAACATAAATTGACAGTACACAGCTATGCACTACATGACATATCAGTCAGTCAGACAGTGATGGTCACAAAAAACTATAATAGAGTTGAAAAATTCCTACAACCTGATGATGTCATCATAGGCTATCAGAGCACAAACATCACTCATGTGCTTGTGGGAAAACTGGTGTAAACACATGTGTTTATATATATATTTAGATATTTAGATACACCACTGTGTTACAACTGCCTACAGTCTTCAGTACAATACAGGTCACAGCCTGGCAGCACTAGGCTAGACCATACAGCCTGGGTGTGCCATAGGCTATACCATCCAGACTTTTGCGAATACACTGACATTCACACAACAATAAAATTGCCTAGCACCACATTTCTCAGAACATATCTCATCATGAAGCAACTCATAACTGTAGTAAGTACAGTAGTTCACTTTCCAGGGCTTCTTTTCAGGGTAGGAATCCAGCCTACCTGGGCATGGACCAGGGCATCATTGAAGAGAATGAACCAATTCACAGAAAACCTGCCAGCATGCTGCAGCGAGAGGGCTCGGTTACTGCTCTCACATAGCAGTCGGCGCTCTGGCTTCCTCAAGGAATCCTACAAGTAAACACACACTACAATGAACAATCAAAAGTATTTTAACATGTAAAGAAAATGAAACAGATATAAGTCACATTTAGGGGAATTCTAAGGGTGGTATTAAAACTTAAATTTAGGTAGGATCTGGGGCTGGAGAAATGGATCAGCAGTTAAGAGCACTGGCTGTTCTTGCAGAGGACCAGGGTTCAGTTCTCAGCACCCACATGGTGGCTAATGCCAGTTCTTAGGGATCCAACACCCTTACTGGCCTCTATGGGTACTGTATGCACATTGTACACTTACATACATGCAGACAAAAACACTCACACACATAAAATAAAAATAAATAAAATTTAGGTTAAGAACTGATACTTCATAAAATTAGAGCCCAAAGGAGATTAAAAAGGCAAGAGAAAAAAAAATAATAATAAATAAATCAGGCAAGTCATGAGATGGGAGTCCGAGAAATGAAGGAGGGTGTTAGTATTTAGAATACAGTTGCTGTGGTCCTTAGACAGTCACAGAAAGAGATCATTAAAATGCTACAACTACAAACAAGTGAGGAGCAGGGAAAGTGATGATGACAACTGTTCCCAAATGCCTGTTACTGGCTGGAGTAACAAAGGACAGTTGGCAGGTTACCGTCATTTTTCCAGGAAAGGTCTTCCAGAAGCCCAGTGTGTACTCTGCTTCCTTCCTCTTTCTGCCAAGATGGAGAGCAAGAGACTCATAACAAGAGCTGGAATCCTGCAGTTTCTGATATTCTGGAGATGTCTAGAGGCCAGTAAGCAAGGAGAAAAGAATACACAACATTGTGCACAATCTGTGGGGTCTGTGCAATCTGAACATGTAATATTTAATTCGAGGAGAAAATTCAGTTGAGAACAGAGCAGTAGCACTAAAGGGAGCTAGGGAAAGGACAGGGCTAATTTCAGGAACTCTACTAAACCCTATGGGAAATGGAACAGTGAGGAGAGCAGCAGAGATACAGGGAAGTGGTCTCAAATGATTTGTTCTCAGGGTCCCTTGAGAGATGTATAGGTGGGCTATATCTATTGATACTACTATATTAGAAAATATAATTAAGCTGGGCATAGTGGCACACACCTTTGGTTCCAGCACTCAGGAGACAAAGGCAAGGCAGATGGATCAAAGCCAGCCTGGTCTACATAGCGAATTCCAGACCACCTGCAGCTACAGGGAAACCCTGTCTCAAAAGACAAAAAAGGAGGAGGAGGAGGAAACTAAGAAAAATGTAAAATATTCACTTCAAGTAACATTATAAATAGCAACTGTGTTTTCCAAAACACAACTCATTTTAATGACAAAAATGGCATGGACTCACATTTTTGTTTGTTTGTTTTGATATAGGGTCTCCCTGTAGCCCCATTTGGCCTGAAACTTAATTATGCGGCCTTGCTCTCACAGAGATCTACCTGCCTCTGCCTCCCAAGCGGCTTGTCTCACATTTTTTAAAAGCTTTATTACTTGGCTTAAAAGCCAACAGATGGGGGTGAGGTGGGGAAGGGGCTGGAAAGATTGTCTCAGTGGTTAAGAGCACTGGCTGCTATTACAGAGACCTAGGTTCAGTTCCCAGCACCCACATGAAGGATAACAACAATAACTCCAGTTTCAGGGGATCCAATGCCCTTTTCTGGCCTCTGCGGGTGCTGCACACATGGGTACACTTACATATGTGTAGGCAAAACCTCAAATACTTAAAAATAAATTTTTAAAAGGACAATAGGATTTTTGTGTCTATTTCTGTTTTTAATCTGTTATGTTACACTGTTTCATTGAAATAAAGAAAATTTGATTTCAGATACAGTTGGAAAAAAGTACTTTTATAGACATTTCAGAAAATTGTGGATACTTGTTAAGTAGTACTCTCCTAAAGGGTAGTTGCAATTTGTAAAAGGTAGTTGATCATTGGCATCATTGTAACCTGGAACCTTGGCAATGTATTATGCTATATTAAAAGCTACCAGCTGGGATGATGACCTGAGCTTCATCTCTGGGATCCACACGTACAAGAAGAGAACCAACTCCATGCAAATTGTCTTCTGACCTCACACATATGCATGTGCACCTGAGCAGGCACACGCACGCGCGCACACACACACACACACACACACACACACACACACACACAAACTGTAAATAAATGTAAATAATTTAAAAATGGATAGTGAAAAATAAATACAATGAAAATTTTAAATGCTTTAAAATCTACTGGCCTACCTTGGCTTTGAATAAACCTTTTACCGTACATGATTTTGTAACACTGTGGTCCAAGCATTTGGAAAATATTAACTAAATTTACACACATCTTTCAAATGTTGATACTTTCATTTATTAATATTAATACTGCCACCTATCTCATCAGAAAACATTCTAAGTATTGGGAAATTGTTAGGTTCAAAGTAGCAAATACATGTCTCCACCTATTTTTGCTCTTGAAATTTCACATTTTTCCAGGCCCCTAATTCCCAAACCTGGGAGGATGACACAGAAAGACTGCCATGAGTTCAAGGCCAGCCTGGAATATAGAATAAGACCCCATCTCAAGACAACTAATAAACAAGCAAACAAAAACAATAGCAAACATCATTTGTTCTCATTCATGTTCATTATTTGTTGTTGTTCTGTCAATTTTAATTATTCTCTCAACTCACAAATGTTTCTTGAGAAACCACCAGTTCAGTGTGCACAGAAGTACACTACACATACTTTCATTTCATTAGATAGAATATTAAAAACTCAGTGGTTAAGCAAAGTTAATAAATTTATACTGCTTCACCATGAACATTTTTCAGGGAAACTAGCCCTGTTTGGTTTTAACTGTCTAAGTGTGAGACTTGCACGGTGTGATGCCTTGATACTTGCTAAGGAGCTGGTGCATTTGCTGACTTTTGGATTGGCATCATCAATACACATAACAACATGGAGAAAAGGCAAATGTCCTAGTGTTGTCAGGAAAATACTTTTGATCTTGTGAACCCTCTGAAAGTGTCTTTGGAAACCCCAAGGGTCTATATACCAAGCTATAAGAACCGAATACCAAGAAAGGGTCTAACCGTTATGCATGTGGAGAACAGAGACGAAAGGTCAATCCCTCCCATTCATGAGTAATTACATCTCAAAGTCCTTAGACTCATTTACATTCATTTTGACCATTCATTAAAGAAACATTAATGAGTATCTAAGTGACTAAAGCTATGGACTGTATTCTTGGATTCTTGGAATTTATAAAGCCACAAAAAGAAGCTGGGCACAGTGGCGCCAGCACGTCAGGAGTAGAGGCAGAGGCAGGCATAGCTATTGAGTCCCAAGTCAGCTGTGGCTACAGGGAGACTGGCTCAAAAAAACAAACAAAAAGACACAAAAGGTAGAAAATGTACCAGGATGTGCCTCAATTCTCTAAGCTACACATGAGGACAGTGGTCATACCTATTCCAGAGGGTTGATGATTACACAGAACATGCTTAGAACAGCAATTGGAATATAAAATGTTCCATATTAGGTATTATTAACACTTGATATGGAGAATTTTTAAAAGTGCATCTATTATATATGCATAATACACTGTCTAGCCTGAACCTTAGACTTATTAAATTACAATTTACAATGATGGAACACTGTGTGTGTGTGTGTGTTTTCTGAAAAACCCTCCACAAGTAATTTTGATACTTATGACAAAGATGGTAAGGACCAAGGATGAAACCTAATTGAGTGATGAAGAATAAAGTGCTAACAAAGCTCAGGAGGAGGAACATCCAACTCCCCAGAGATGGAAGAGGGGGAGAAGCAGCAGTCTGAACAGTAATGCCTACTTTTCATGAGGAAATGACTTTGGACTCAGGCCTTGAGGGTTTCTATAGTATAGACAGGGTTAGGGGTATTTTCAGAAGGAAATGCCAAGCATATGAAAAATACATCCTGGAACTGGAGCTAATATACCAGATGCAGGGGGAAAAGACTAGGAGAGGGCATCTAATTACACAGGGCCTTGAACAGAAATCTAACAGACCTGATCATTCCTCAGAATTAGCCCTTCAGAATGGACGCAGTACAATATCAGACAACCTGAATATTTTTCTTCAGACAGGATGTTACTATATAAGCCCTGGTCTCAAACTCTTGATCCTCCTGCTTCAGCTTTCAATGTGCTGTGATTAGACATGTACCACCACACCCCAAACAATTCTAGGCTGATCTAATAAAGATTTTTAATTTATTGAGGCAAAATCTGCATCTCACTGGCTAATTTGGTAGCTCAAACCTGCATAGCTAAGATCAGTTTGAGTTAAAAATGAAACCAGGCTAAAAAGACCTATAGGAGGACCTGAGGGAGAAAATCCTTATCAGTTGCTGTCACCCTATGGACTGAAATCTGTCCAAATCAGGAAACAGAAGTCAGGGCCTAAATGTTTTAAGGAACCTTGTGCTCACTATAATTTCCTGGAAACAAAATGAAATCACAAAATTCAGTAGTTTCACAGGTAAATGTCTCAGGATCAGCTTTAACATACACACACATACACACACCCACACACCCACACACACACCCTAGAACAGTGCTGATTCTCCAGAATTCCACCTGATTAATTTTATACAGCTTTAACACACACACACACACACACACACACACACACCCTAGAACAGTGCTGATTCTCCAGAACTCTACCTGATTAATTTTATACAGAAAGTAAACTAATTAACATGGAAGAAAATTCTCGTTTCTCATAGCCTTTATGATGGTGAATCAAATTCTTGGCATGAGTCTTCCTGTACCAAGAATCCAGGCCAGCTGATAACTCCACTACTTCACAGGTGTGCACACTATCTAGACACCAGGCCTCATGGAACTCAGACTCAGCATGCATTCCACAGACTCTGGCAATACTGAAGATGCAGCATTCACAGTGGGCTCTCTCCTCTAGATGGCTTCACAAATTGAATACAATCTGAATAAGGTCCTGAATAGAAACTGAACCAGAGAAAAGAAGATGAGATAGTCCTATTTATCCTTTCTTCTTTCACATGCCCAAAGAGAAGGAAAAAAATTTTGACAGGGTCTCCCTAGTCACAGCCCACCTGGAAGTCACAATGTGGACCAGGGTGACTTTGATCTCACAGAGATCTGCCTCCCTCTGCCTCTCTCAAGAACACTGAGATTAAAGGTGTGTGCTACCACACCCAGTGTAGAAAGAAATTTTAATTAGATACATATAAATATTAACTTAACAGGGCTCTATAATTTAGGGTAACTTAATCCAAACAACCTACTTTGATTCTCGGCTTTCTAAGTATTAATGGGGCAGAAGAAACCTACCACTTCAAAGCAAGTAGCGAGCTTTAGCAAGACTTTTGCATAATTATGAAGTCGTCTGATTGGCAGGAAAAACAGGGTATTCAGTATTTCCATTAACTGAGTGTTTTCATCATTCACTTCTGATAAATCTTGCAACAGCTCTTGGTGTTTATTGAGGAAATCACTAGAGAAAAAGAGAAATAAAAGATTCAGTTCATGATTTTGTCTAATATACATGAATGGTATTACACACAAAGTTCTACTACAGTACCTTTGCTCAGAATGTACAGCATAGGTGTTAAGAAACAATATAAATAAAATAAAATGAGCCAGGAATAATTAACAGAATCCTATCTTTCTTCCTATAACATAGGATTCTGAAAGTGTCAAATGCAGCAATGGTAGCAAACTTAACAGAAATGGTTAGTATCAGACCTTTCCTTATATCTAGGAAATGAATCCCACAGTTTCAGAGACAATCCCAATGTCACCCCCACCCCCGCTCAAATGTTATTTTCAAAGCCCAAAGTCATGGGAATCCATGGCAGGCAGGCCTGGCTGCTCTAACCAGCTATGTTGAAGAGAAGAAACACGGGTGGAAAAGCAAAGCTCCTTGTTACAAGCATCAGCACACAGATAAATACTTCTAAATTCTTCCTTTTCCTTTAATTGTTCATGACCCAATTTGAGTTTATCATAAGAATAGTAATTTTTAAAACAGCAGGAACCAGTACTAAATGAACAGGAAACAATAAAGCAAACTGTGTATGCAGATTTCAATGGCAGGATCTTCAAAAATATTTCAAACTGAAGTCAAACTTTACTTTTTATAAAGTAAGTTATTTTGTAAATTATTAAAATTATACTGAAAATTTTAATGCTGATCAGCAACCCCTGAGACTGTGCTCACCATGCCAAATGACTTAAAAGTTTATAAAGAAGGAATGCCAGGGACAGAATAATCATGTTACTCCTAATGAGCAACAGTTACGTTCCAGGCACTACCTTGAGTGCTTTACAAACACCACACTACACTTCTGGGCTGCAAGGCCTCAAATACGATACAGTACAACATTAGACTCAGATGAGAATGAGTTATCGCATGGTTCCTTAGAGAAATGTGGTACAAAGAAATGTTTATCTCAGAAATTGTCAACTACAATCTTGGAAGATGGATAAAAACATATGATGAGTTCCAGGGACTTGGAAGTTAGGTGGAACAGATCTGATTATTTGACAGTATAATTATGAGGCCTTGGCTGAGGCAGGAGGGAAGAAAGTCTGATGCCAGCCTAGGCAACTCAATGACAACTTGCCTTAATTTTTTTTATAAGGCTGGGGATATAGCTCAGTGGCAGGGAATTAAGGGGAAGAGGAACAGGAAGAAGAGGGAGAGGAAGGGGGAGGATGAGGGAGGGAATGAAGGAGAAGGAGGTTTTGATGTGCTCCTGAGGGAAGCAGGTAGAAGTGGTGACCACAGGCTCCCTTGTACCAGGTTTCTCCCATATGTCCAGTACCCTGTTCATACTAGAATAAAAATGTACCAACTCTGTAAGTCCCGCTACTTCCCAGGACTTTGAGTCAAGCCTCACCTACAGACTTCCCCAACAGGAGTTCTGGAATACACTCAGGAATGACCCATGGATTCTGCTCAGCACAGCTTCTCTTGGGAATTTCAATCTAATGATAATATTGTTTCCTTAGATGGTTGGGTTTGTACTCACACTCAGATTTTTAAAATAAAAATAAATATACTAAGGGTTGATATAGCCATATTCAACAGCTGGATTAATAAACAAAATGGGGTATGGCAAATAAATCTAATAGAATATTATTGAGCTCATAAAATAGAATAAAGTTGATATAGGCTACAGTAAGAGTTGACCTTTCAAACACTGTATTTCAGAAATAAGCCCAGCCAGGCATGGTGACACACATCTGTAATCCCAGGACTTAGGAGGTGGAGACAGGAGGATCAGGATCAGGAGCTAAAGAAGAGCCTTACCTACATAGCAAGTTGGAGGCCAGCCATGGCCAGCCACCCTGTCTCAAAAATTATAATAATAAATAATTAAAAAACTGAAAAAACTAACAAAGTACCTAAATTTATGAAGCTGAAAGAGATTAACAGATAAACACAAATGAAATAACAGAAATTAATGAAAAAACAAAACAAAACAAAACAAAAACCAAGAGCAGGGAAGATGGCTGAGCATGGGTCCAAGATGGGACTGTTTGTGTGTCTGGGTAACATTTGCTGGCCACCCACTGCAGAAGCAGTTTTTAGAAAACTGGTAACTGATGGAAATGTTTCAGAGAACTGGAGGATAGACAATGTAGCTACATCTAGCTATGAAGTGGGGAGCCCCCCTGACTATCGAGGGCAGAGCTGCATGAGAAAGCACGGCATCTCATGAATCACATTGCTCAGATTACCAAAGAGACTTTGCCACACTTGATTATATACTGTGTGTGGATGAAAGCAATCTGAGAGATCTGAATAGAAAAAGTAATCAAATTAAAAACTGCAAAGCTAAACTTGAGCGACTTGGGAGCTATGAACCACAGAATCAGCTCATTATTGAAGATTCCTATTATGGCAAAGACTCTGACTTGGAGCTGTCCTGAACAGGGTACTGGACATTGAGTATCATATCAACAATGCCTCAGGTGCTGCAAGGCCTTCCTGGAGAAGACTCACTAGCTGGTCTTTCCACCACTATCCTGCAAATCATCCACAGTGCTGTGGCCCAAGGGTGGTAGTGATCCTTAGCTCCATGCCCCACCTGTTTTTTCAGCTGACTTACTGTTTATCTTAAAAATCATTATAGGTGGAAATTAGTTATAGTTTCAAAAGAATAAGGATGTTTGAGTAAGTCAATTTGAGGTACAGTTAAGCATTCTTAAGACTAGCTGAACCTCTCACCTTGCCCTAATTACAAAATAGTGGAACAAGAAGATAAGAAACAAAACAGAACACAATAACAAAGTAAGAGTGACCAGCAGGTCAGGTCAGCCTCTGATGCCAGCAAGACCTGAATATTCTGGTCTACCTAGAGTAGGTGCATTACACCTTTCTGTTCTAGGCTTTTATAGTGACAGTAGCCCCATCCATAGCAGCCCTCCATTTAGTACTGGTTAGTTTTACTTCAGACACACTCAGGGTGCACACTTCAAAGGGGAGAAGCTTGATATGAAAGTGCATGCCTGTAAGCCCAGCGGGGGTGGGGTGGGGGGGAATATCATGCGTTCCAGGCCAACCTCAGCTATATTGTGAGACCTGGCTCAAAATCAAACAAAAGTAATAATAAAAGATAGAAGCAACAGTTTGGGAGATCTGATATTCTCCACTCTTATTTGGTTTTTGTCTAGTTTTCTGAGCTTTTTTGTTCCTATTTGAGCCATTTTGCTTTCAAAAAGTTGGGAAAAGTCCTTTATGTTGTTGTGCTTAAATAGTGGTATGTTCGTAAGTGCTCTTTCATCAGCATTTTAAAAAACTGTAGGCAAGTTTCAGTAATTTTAGTGCACTCTCAGAGAGCTGACCTCAAATCCATATGGATATATCAGAAAAGATTGCAAAATAAACCAGGGTATTATCAAATACAACTAAATGCAAACAAAACAAAAAGACCAAGACACTCCACATCCCTGGAGGAGTTATACGAAGTTAATGGGTGATGGGGTGGGGAAGGCATTTTTTTCAGTGATGTCCTAGTGGTAAGATCCCCCTGCTCCTGTAAATAAGCCCTTACCCATGCTACTGTAAGCAATCCAACAACACTCTTTGGGACATTAAAAAAAGAAGGCATGAAACAGGAAGGGGTGCTGGCTGGGAAGAGGAAAGGAATCAGCATGCATGGGAGGGGGATAAGAGAAAGTTAATGGAGTAAATATGATTAAAATACATTCTATATAGGTATATAAATGTTATAATGAAACTCAGTATATACGCTCTTAAAAACATTCTAAAAAAACAGAAAAGAAGCTGGGCGTGGTGGCTCACGCTTTTAATCCCAGCACTTGGGAGGCAGAGGCAGGCAGATCTCTGTGAGTCCAAGGCCAGCCTGGTCTACATAGTGAGTTCCAGGACCAAAAAAAAAAAAATTAGAAAAGAGCCACCAATATCTAAAAACATTAAAAAGGGGTAAAAAAAACAAAAAAAGGAAAGAGCCACCAATATTTGAAAACGTTAAAAAAGGGCAAACTACTGACAAGAATGATCAATATTTAAAAAATAAAAGAAAGGTCCAAATAAATAACAGCAATACAAAGTAGAGGGAGCAACCTCAGTATAAAGATGAAAACAGCTTAAGATAATGCTACAAATGTCAATAAATTTGAAAACAAAGATGAAAAGGCTAGCTTCCAAATAAAGAAATAATGACTAAGCCATAAGAAATAAAGGCCCAGCAGCTGGAGAGGTGGCTCAGTGGTTATGCGTACTGGCTACTCTTGTAAAGTACCTGGGTTCAGTTCTCAGCACCTACCTAGCAACTAACAACCATCTATAACTGCAGTTCCAGGAGATCTATTGCCTCCTCTTCTGGCTTCTGTGGATACTGCATGCATGTGATGCATCTACATACATGCAGGCAAAACACTCATATATAAAATAAAAATAATTTCAAAAAAAAATTTTTAAGACCTAATCAGACCTATTCATTATAGAAACCAAGTCAGAAGTTTAAAAACTACCTATAGAAAATAATACCATTAAAGGTCATTCATTTAAAAAAATATACTATTTTAACTTTATGTGTATGAGTGCATTGCCTGCATGTGTATAAGTAAACCCATGCTGTGCAATGCCCTCGGAGGTCAGAAGAGGGCGTCAGATCCCCTGGAACTGGAGTTACGGGCAGTTGTTAGCCACTATGTGGGTGCTGGGACTTGAACCTGGGTCTTCTGCTGCAAGAACAGCTAGTGCTCTTAACCAGTCATCTTTCCAGCCCCAAAGTTCTTTTTTTTTTTTAATGGATACATTCCACCAACTCTTTAGACTACAGGTAACTCCTATCTCGTGCACACTATTCCAGAAAACAAAAAAAAGAGAGAAAGTACACTCATCTTAGTGCAGTCCTTTGACAAAAACTGTCCAAATACAGAAAAAAAGGAAAACAGATTAACAAAAGTCAGAAGTGAGAGCCAACATATTAGTACTCCTTGTATTAGCACAGAAGAATAAAAACAAACCTAGCCAAACCTGTTAAGTCTGGATGGTGAATAAATATTTTCGACTAAAATACAGAATTTTTCAAAATTTGCCTTTCTTACTAGACCAATATATCAGATCAGGGGCTTTTATACTCAACCCAATTTGCTAAATGCAAATACTTTATATTTGTGTAGCACATACTTTTCTGGAACCATCACAGAAACTATCTGCTCTTTACCAACAGGGGAGAAAGCACTCTCAATTTTTTAGATAAAAATGATTAGGCTTCCTCCTCTGAAGAAAGTTAAAGTTTAGGGGCTAGAAAGTGGTAGAACTGAAGAAGACCCAGATCTTGTATTTGGACCTCAGTGCTCTTTCAGAACCCTACTACTTCTAAAGACAGTCAGGGGCTAACAGCACCTGCCTCATCTAAGAGCTAATGAAAGTCTGCATTTTGACTGAATGGGTAAATCACCAAGCCAACACATTCCCATGATACCCCAAACACACAACACTATAAAACATGATCTTTGGCTTTTAGAAGGTACAGACGGTATGGGTTTGCTTACATGGCAGGCTTAGCAAGAAGCTGGAATCCTCCCATAACCAGGAAATTTGTAACTGATGTACAGTACCTTGAGTGGAAAAGAAAACACATGGACATTAGTCGTAAAGTGTACATTAGTTCTTCAGAGTTTCAAACAAACATCTAGACAGATACTTCTTGAAATCTCACCCTTGAGTTTCAGAACTTTTGTGATGTCAACATTAACACTCGTAACTGAAGAAAAGCAAAGGTAGTTCAGTAACAGTGGGGAGAGGGAAGGTAAGTGCAAGTTGAGAGAAATGTTAATATAAAAGGAAATTTTAAAAGCACCTCAAGCTGTGTAGAGCCACTAGGATCTACTCAGCAGATAGTACCTGGTAACTTAGCAAGCTAGAGAAAACATGATTAAAACTCTGGAATTTTTAATGAAAATTTAATCTTCATTCCAGGTTTTCCAATTACGTCTTCAGAAAATGAACAATCATGAAGGTTAAGAAAACACATTAAGAGAGCTGAGTGAAAAAGTATTAGAAACTGTTGATTAAATATTGACAGTGTTCAGGAGCAAATGTAGACAAACGCTCTGAGCAGGAGCTATTTCAGACTCTAGAGCTAGTGACCAGGCAATTTTGAGCAAGAAGGGAAATTCTTACTAAAAGTAACCAAGGTGCTACAGGCTTCAAAAAACAAAACAAGACAGTGTTTATAATGGCAAATATAGATATATATTTTAACTACAATTAAAATCCTTTAAAAAATCATATATATTTATTTAATTTTACTTGCCTCATCTATAGGAATAAGTATTACATTTCAGAGAGTAGCAAACTACTACATTTTAAGCATAAAGTATCAGAGAAGAAAAAAGAAATGGGGGTATGATGAGGTAAAAACAAGACCAAAAAGGGAAAATTGCACTAATAAAAGCTGAAACCTTCATAGAAAAGTCTAATTTTAAAAATAAATTAAGATCAAGCTATACCATTATTTTTTCTATCTGAATGCCTTCAAATCATTATTTTTTTCTATCTGAATGCCTGCAAATCAAGTAGGCACCTGCATTCATACGCACACACACACACGTAATTAAAAATAAACCTTTTTTTTTTTTAAAAAAGACTCAAACCAAGATATTTCTTCCAATATGTTCTATTTGCTTAAAACTGAAGTCACTTACATGCCTAAGTCTGAAAAGAAAAATATTAGGATGATTACTATAAGTTATTTCTATTGGTGGGAAAAGGGCAACTTTAAATATCCTTTGATTTTTTGCTATCTGCAGTTTATGATGATAAACACACGTTACTTACGCTATAAATAACCTAAGGAAAACAGAGAACACAAACCCCCTGACAACAGGTGTTTCTCACTGGCTGTATGCAGTGCCTGGTACTTCATGGCACTGAGTCAATTTCTGTCAGATGGATGAGGTAATAAATAAATTATGCATAAAAATAACACATACTTCAGATAAACGGCATCACCTGGCATACACTAAAATAACTTAAACAATTAAATAACACTTAATGCCTTAAGTGGCCATCCAAGGTTTATGTTAAATGCAGTTATGTAAATGTAGTTAAAGCCTCCATTTACACTTCTACATGGCAATAATAAACAGACATCTGAACAGCTCCACATTTACAGTTCGTTTTAAAATGACCTAACTCTTTATTCTCTCAAATTTTTGCATAATTTACTTAACAAAATTATCAGATTTATTATAGTACACATCATGAAAATAAAGTATACTACAATCACTGCTAGAATATAGAAGGAAACATGAGAATTCATTATTTTTTTAAACTTTTGCCCCTTAAAGAAAACTGAGCAGGCGATGCAGAACTATAAAATTCAGCTTTTCAACTCTATTACCTTATACACTCTTCCTAATCTAGCCTCTTCTGATTAAGGAGCGCTTCACCTTTCAGAAAAACCCTGCTGAGACTGAACATGACACGGGACTGGATACTTGCTCTGTATAACTATCCAAGAAGAGACTCGCGTGCTTCAGAATGACCAGGCTCCTGGCTTCCTTGACCCCTTGCAGGAAGTTGCTCAGAGAGGCTCCATGTTGTCCAATGAGGTAACACAGCTTGCTGAACCGACTCGCTACCTCCTGCAACAGCTGGACAGTAGTCACAGTGCCCAAACTTTCTGCAACAGAATGAGGACGACAACATGAAGAGCCCATACTTCTTATGATGCCCCTCTGAGGATACTTATCCTGCTGAGATGTACTCCAATCTATGGACCCAAATTACTACTGAAAACACTGTAAAAAAACAACTTCAGAAATCCCTGAGATGGCTCAGTGGGTAAGATTGCTTGATGTGCATGTATGAGGACCTGGCCTATGACCCCAGTGCAGGGGATGGGGATTAAGGTAGAAGAGGATCACCTCTTCTATGGAGTGTAGGTCAGCAGCCTAGCCAAAACATGGGAGCTCCAGGTTCAGTGAGAAACCCTGTCTCAAGGAAATAAGGTAGAGAGTGACAGAGGAGGATGCCCAGTGTTCACCTCACCTCTAGCCAACAGACACAGGCACGACGTGCACACACACACACACACACACACACACACACACATGCACGCATGCACACTTACCATAGTCACAGAAACTGTCTGGTTCTGGTCTACTAGATCTAGTATTTAGATCTTTGAATGAAGGTTTAAGTGTCCCAGGTGATTTTTTGAGATAGGGTCTCCCTGTAACCCCAGCTGGCCTGGGAACTCACAAAGATCCACCAGCCTCTGTCTCCCAAGTGCTGGGATTAAAGGTGTATGCCACTATGCCCAAATAGGTGACTTTTTAATATTAGCTAAATTTGAGACCCACTAAGATCATACTATTTAAAGTTTGAAAATAAGTAATCTAAAGCAAAGGGAAATGATTTTATTTATTTATTTATTTATTTATTTATTTATTTACATATGCCACTATGCCTGGTGAAATAAATTTTTTAAAAAATTTCACACAACTGATAACAGGTTAACAGCCAGGAATGAAATTTACTTCTGTGGTTAGATTTTTGAAAGAGTCTGTCTTCTTATAGCCAAGGATGACCTTGAACTTCTGGTAATCCTGCCACTACCACCTCCAAGCGCTAGGATTAGATGTCTATGCTACCACATCTGGTTTTATGGAGTGCTGGAGATTGACCCAGGGCCTGGTACATGCTAGAAGAGCATTCTACCAACTCAGCTACACCACCAGCTGATAGAGCTTATTTAGCATTTTCAAGTTTTTATACTGAGAGCTGCTCCACTTGCCCCTTGGACAAGCCCCAATCTTCAGCACAGAGGGCAATCTAAACATCAGACGCCTAGGTCACTCTGAATTGTAGAAGCCAACAGCAGATTATTTGCCTTCCCCAGTCTAAAATTCCTCATGTCTAGGGCTTCTTTGTAAATAATGAGGCCAATGAGTAGACCAGGGAAGACTAACACAGAAATCTGGACTAGGGTCAGAGAAAAGGCAGCTCTGGTTTCCTTCCAGAGCAACCCAGGAAGATTCCAGTTTAGGTTGCCTCCTTTCACTGACCTACATGCCATAGTGTTGGGCCTATCCTGAGGAGTATTTACAGACAGGGGCTTTACAGACAGACACTTAAAAACAATAACAAAAAAAATGCAGACAGTCCCCAACTTAAAAATAAGGTTAAATTAGCCAAGCGCTGTGGCACATGCCTATAATTCCAGCACTTGACAGGGAGGCAGGAGGCTCAGAAATTCAAGGTCATCCTTGGCTATATAGAAATTTGGAGGCCAGCCAGGGTTATAGGAATCTTTACCTCAAAAACAAAAACAAAAACAACAACAACAAAAAAATCAACAAATGCCCAAACAAACTGTGATGGTTACTTTTGTTATCACCTGTAAAGACAGTCTCAATAAGGGAGTATCTCTACTAGGTTGGTCTGTGGGAATGTGTAGGGGGACTATCTTGATTTTCTTGATTGGTATAGGAAACCCAGCCCAACTAGGTCATATCATTCCCTGGACAGGGGGTCTTGAACTGAAGAAGAGTGGACAGACCAAGCTTAATACTCAGCACACAGTAATCCATTCTCTCTGCTCTCAAGTGCTGATGTGTCTAGCTCCCTCAGTTCCTGCTCTTTGCCTTCCCCACTGATGGACTGCAACTTGGAACTGTAAACTAAAATAAACCCTTTCTCCCATAATTTCTTTTTGTTAGGGTGTTTTAACACAGCAATAGAAATGCAAATAGAATATAAATAAAAACAAGGCTGTTAAGAAACTTGTTTGAACAGATGTTTCCAGTAGAAACAATAGGCTCAACTCACATAAGCCAGTGTCAATATAACACAGGGTAAAGCTGATATTCTAGAGTATTAGTCTAAATTCTGGGCCTTAAAAGGGTTCAGGGAGTTAAAGGGAGAGGGAAAAAAAGAACCTCTATTTTCTAAGTAGAGAGCCAAACTTAGAAAAATTGGAAGGCCAGTGTGCTGGATAGCTTTAGTGTCAATTTAACACACCTGGGTTGAGGGTGCCTCAATTGGGGAATTGCCTCTATTGGACTGGCCTATGGCCATGACTCAGGGGTATCTTCTTGATGAGTGATGTGGGAGGGCCCAGCCCACTGTGGGTGGTGCCTCCCCTGGGCAGGTGGGCCTGTGTTGCATAAGAAAGCAGGCTGACCAGGGGCTAGGGGAGCAAGTCAGTGAGCAGTGTTCCTCCATGGCCTGTGCTCCAGCTCCTGCCTCCAGGTTCCTGCCCTGAGTTCCTACCTTGGGCTCCCAGATGAACTGTGACCTGGGAGATGTAAGATAAATAAACCCTTTCCTCCCCAAGTTGGTAGTGGCCAGAGTGTTTTGTCACAGCAATGAAGAAACAGACTAAGACAGCCAGGGAAGGTTATTTTTATCAGCCACAAACTTTTGCATTCCTTACTAATGTCCTAACCCAGGTACCAGGTATGTGTGGACAGTGGCATCCCATGAGGTACTTTAGCAATCATCCTCTGCATTACTGCCCTACTTCAAACCCCTCTCTGTGGCTTATAAAGATCTTATAAACTCATACTAATGTGGGATGAGACCCTTCAAACTCTCAGTGATAATTCTGAAAGAAAACTCTAAATGAATCTCTACTATAATTCTAAGAGCTATTATAAGAAAGGACAAACAACAACAACAAAAATAAGCCAGAGATTATATAACGGAAGATACTTCCTAATGACCAGGAGCCAGAAGTACTGATGGAAGTCCAGTCTCTATGGCCAACTTTCCCAAAGAATTTACCTTTCTGCCACATTTTCCTAAAGCTCCGATTTCTACTTGTGCAAGAAGAGGGAGTTCTGGGAATAGTGAGACTAGGCAGAGACAGCTGCGTTAGCGATGAACCAGATAGTTTGTGAAGTGACTGCAGGAGTAAACCATTAACTCAAAAAGTTTTCTTGCAAAGTATCATGACTCATACTTAATAGTCCCAGGTACTGGTGAGGCTGAGGCAAAAGGATCATGAGGCCAATCTGGGCCTTAAAGTAAAAAAAAGCTAGGCATGGTCACTAACACCTGTAATCTCAGCACTTGGGAGGTATAGGCAGAAGGAACCAGAGTTCAAGGTCATCCGCAGCTACAAAGTGAACTGAGGTCAGGCTAGGCTACAGGGCACACTGTCTAACAAACAGCCTTATACAATACAGAAAAAAAAAAAAAAAAAAACTTAAAACAAGAGCCCTGGTGTTATGGGGATAGAAGGGTGGATTTCAACTTACCTAAACTGAGAAGAGGCCTAAGTATCTGAGACTTGATTTCACTTAGTTTTGAATAAAACCGTCTTTCTGTAGTAGCCAACTCGTGAAGACTGGCAATATATCCCATAATGTTTTTGTCCACCAAGGCTAGATAGCTATCTTTTCCTGCTGTTACTCTGCTTATATATCCAAGCTGGAAAAGGGGGAAAGAAAAAGATTAAAGATAAAATATAACTTACGAGCAGCAATTTGATGTACTACAATGGCTCATATCAGCCCACAAGAGCCAAAGGCTGAAATATTCTGTAATTTGCAGGCAAGTTATAAATTACGAACAGCTTGAAAATGGAAATTTACAAACACTGCCAATCAGAGCCTTTTATTTGTTTTAGAGCTGGCATATCTGTATACCACTGTTACATGTGAAAAACTACATTGAACTACTTTTATTTATCTCCAAGATACCTTTTATTTCATTTCACAAGTTCTTGGAACCACAGACATTAGACAAAGATCGAAATGGCAAGGTTACATGTCTCAAGACTCACTTTGCATGGAATCAGATGAATGAGAACAGAGAGGAGCTCTGTGCTATATATAAAGTACCAATGTCCTATGAGCTACCTTGCTTCTTCAAAGTGCAACATAAAGACATTTTCTTTAAGAACACATAGAGACTAGATACAAGAGCTCATGCCTGTAATTTCAGCATTCAGGGGCTGAGAAAAAGGGGACGGCTGAAAGTTCAAGGTCACCCTGGTCATATGTGAGTCCCAGGCTAGTCTGGACTACGGTGTGAAACTCTACCTAAGAAAATAAAAAGAGGGGCCAGAGAAATGGCTCGGCAGTTATGAGTGCTGGTTGCTTGTGCTCAATAGCTTAGTTGTCAACCTGACACACCTGGGTAGAGGGAGCCTCAATTGGTGAACTGCCTCCACTGGACTGGCCTATAGCCATCTCTGTGGGGCATCCTCTTGATTACTGAGTGATCTGGAAGGCCCAGCCCACTGTGGGTGGTGCCACCCCTGGGCAGTAGGTCCTGCACTGTATAAGAAAGAACGCTACACATAGACCAGGGAGCAAGCCAGTAAGCAGCATGCCTCTGTGGTCTGTGCTTCAGCTCCTGCTACCAGGTTCCTTCCCTGAGTTACTGCCCTGACTTCCCTCAGTGATGAACTGTGACCTGGGAGATAAGAGACAAAATAAACCCTTTCCTCCCCAAACTGCTTTTTGGTCAGTGTTTTATCACAGCAACAGAAACCAAACTAAGACATGCACACTTAACTTAATAAACTCACTTACTAGAAACCAAAAGGTTTCTGGACCATATGGAACAAGTGAATGTGAGATTGTATCTCACCCTATGTTGTAAAATAAATAAAAATAAAATAAATTTTTTAAAAAAGAAAGAAAACAAAAAGTTGGTGTGGCAGCACATGCTACAATCCCAGGTAGAGGTGAGAGGATCAGTTTGAGGTCAGCCTTGGCTACATAACACCCTGTTTCAAAAAATCAAAAACAAAGCAAAACAAAAGAAAAAAGTGTAGGGAAAATGGTTCAAGATATTGGATATGATCCCAAAATAAAAGCAACAAATGAAAAAACTGAGAAATGAGACTATACCAAACTAGGAGTTTCTGTACAGGAAAGTGAAGAAACAACCTATAGAATGGGAGAAATGCCTGTGAACTACTCATCCTGCAAGGGAGTAATGTCCCAAATAATCCAATTTTAAATGAGAAGCTGACCTAAATAGACATTTCTCAGAAGACACTCAAATGCCCAAGAAATTATGGCTATTCCCAAAGAGACAAAAAATAGACGCTGGCAAGGATTTGAAGAAAGAGAAGCCCTCATACCGTGTTGGTGGGAATGTAAATTAGTATGGCCACTAAAGAAAACAGTTTGAAGTTCTTCAGAAAAACTAGAAAAAGAACTACTACTACATGATCCAGCAATCCCACCACTCCCGAGGAACTGAAATCAGTGTGTCAACGAGACATCTGCACTCACATGCTATTCACAATAGCCAAGATACAGAATCAACCTACATGTCCACTGACAGATGAACAGATAAAGAAAATATGGTACATATACATAATGGAACACCATTCAGCCATAAAAAGAAGGAAATTCTGTATTTGCAGCAATATGGGTAGAACTGGAGGATATTATATTAAGGGAAATAAGTCAGACATGGAAAGAAAATAAAACAACCTCACAAGTGAAAGCTAAAAAGCTGATCCTTCAGAATTGGAAAAAGAAAATAATTAGAAAACGGAACGGTGGTTACCAAAAGGTGTAGGGAAGGGAAAAACAGAATGGTTAAGGGGATGAGATACAAGTGAGAAGAAAGATGTCTACTGTACTATATGGCAGGATAACTACAGTTAACAACAATATGTAACAAACATCAGTTGAGTATCTCAAAATAGCTTGTAGAAAAGGATTCTGGACGTTCTTAAATGTTCTCAACACAACGAAAAATGTCTGCAATGATGGACATGCCATTTACCCTTATCTGGTCACTTCACATTGTGCACATGTACTGAAATGTCACATTCTGTCCCACAAATGTCTATTATTAGAATGTGTTAAGATTTTTCTCTAAAAGGACAGTTTTTTTTTTAACCATTTGCCTATGCTATTATGAACAAAAGCATTCAATGTCTTTATTTGTATATCCTTATTAAACCTGGCTGGCAGTTAGGCACGCAAGGGGAATTAACCTTCCAAGGAAAACAAGAACAGACACTAGAGCCTCATTCCTTTCATCAGTCTATTCCATCCTTTATCTAAACTGAAGTCTTTCACAGGGCCTGTGGAGCCAGGCCAGCTACTGCAAAGAGCCAATCAATACATCCCAAATAAGTAGCATATAGGTTAAGAGCCAAGTTTTGGCCAATGTTGCCTTTAGCAATTAAGATCTTATCCCAATACATTCATAGCATCTAAACCAAGAAAACTAAAGGTTAAAACCAGCCCATAAAATACATTTTTCAATGAGAATAGGAAATTCAGATGCACTGGCCCTGAGAGTGATAGTCCCTGCTGGCATGCCTCTCAAGGGTATGTTGTTTTAATAGGGGGAAAAACTGGGGTTTTTTTTTTGTTTTTTCGGTCTTTTTGAGACAGGGTTTCCCTGTAGCCCCACCTGTCCTGGAACTCACTATGTAGACCAAACTGGTCTTGAACTCAGAGATCTGCCTGCCTCTGCCTCCTGAGTGCTGGGATTAAAGGCGTGCGCCACCACACCCGGTGGTTTATTTTTTTTGCAAAAAGGCAAGAATTAGAAAATCAGACAAAAATGTAGATCTTCAAAAGAGAAAAAATGGGATAAAGAATAGGAAAAGAAAAGCCGTGAAGCAGGGAAGGCCGCAGTAAATCTTCCTGGTGACTTATCAGGATGTCGTTCTGAGCCCATGGCAGGACTCTGCAGGTAGCACTCGCCACTTGCAGTTAGAAATTCTTCTATTCTAATTCACCCGAGGGTTCCAGGAAACTTCACCATGAAAGGTACTTTTCAATATTCCTGCAAGACCAGGCTCAAGCCCCAGCATTACAAAACAAAAACAAAAGACAGCTTGGGGGCTTAGTGCAATGGCAAAGCTCTTGTCTAGTATATGTACACAAGGCCCTGAATTTCATCCCCAGCATCACAAAGCAAAAATAAATAAAAAGCACTGGCATAGCATTCCAACATGAAAGTGTTTCTTCAACAACTGCTTACAAAGTATGTGCTATGCTGGTGTGTACAGCATACACCAGGAATCCAAGTTACTTAGGAGGATGAAGCAGGAGGTCTACCCAGCATGTTCCAGGCCAGCCTGACTGCAAGCTTATAAAGACCTTGTCTCAAAAAGACAAAAACAATGATAATGAAAAGAGTATGTACTATGAAGATATAGAAATGAACGAGAGCCTAAAATCCTACACTTGTGACCTTCACACTAGAGTAAGGAAGACAGACAACAGACAAGTAAATTATACAGCATCTTACATGGTGATGAGCACTATGGAGAGCAAAAAGCAGGAAAGGAGATAAGAAGTGAAGGATGGATAGGGTTTACAATTTTAAAGTAGTCACAGTATTTAGTAAAAGTCAGGCACACAGAAGATAACCCTGAAAGACTTCTCGTGTGTTGTACAAATGTGGACCTTAGGATCCAATCCTGTTTACCTTATTACAGGAGAGAAGTACTGGCGTCTTAGTGCCACTGGAATTCTCTGGAAGGGTGCCACCTTCAGCAGGATCCTGTCGGCCACTGTAATACAACCCAGGCTGGAAGTCTTTGGTGTCCACTAAAAACAGGGAATAATCTTGGCCTGCTGCGACACTCCAGACTCCATTTGCACTGCAAACCTGCAACGACAAAAAGACACTGTCTGATGATCAGAGAGATAGCCAGTCCCACAGAACAGATTACTTAAGCAGGCGTAGGGCAAAGTCGGCCATACTTCAGATAATGAAACTCACCCAGAAATGTACCCAATTAATGCAGAACAGATGTAGAAGTAAAAAGAAATCCCATGTTCAGCTTTTAAATTTGAACTGGATTTTTGTAAAAATCTGAAAAAATGGAATTTGAAAACGAAAAACTATTGTTCAAAGCTGTTATGTTGTTATTTTCGGAAGTTTCCGTAAACAGCCTATATTACAATCAGGAGGCTCTAGAGCCCTACTCTAAAAGTAATAGCTAGGAAGCACCTTTGTTCAGCCACATTCAGCTGTAGTGTGCCAAAAATCTACATAAAAAGAAAAGGAAAAAAAGATTAAATTCCATTATCGCCAACTAAACCCTTGGATGCTGAAATTCAGTTTCCCACTTGTAACTCACTACCTCTCTGATGTGACTTCACTGTGCCAACTCCCCGGATGTTGAGACAGGCAGGACCCCTGAGAAGCCCATCTACGTGGACCTAGACCAGTGGCTCTCAGAGAGTGGTCTTTGCAGCAGCAGCGGCAGCAGCAATCACCTGGAAATATGTTAGAAACGCAAACTCTCAGCCCCAGATTACCAAGGAGAGATCCAGCTCTCTGTTTTAACAGGCCCTCCAGGTGATTCTGACAGACGCACAAGCTTGAGAACCACTGCTGTAAAATGATGCTTTTCAAACCTTAGGGCTTCACACAGTGATTCAGGAGCTTCCATTGAAAGGCAGGAGCCAGGGTTGTAGGTACCCTACATTCTATCAATTAATATGATTCCCAGTTGCTCTGTTTTATGCATGGCATTCCTCATAAGATGTCATTAAGAAAGTGTACTGTGGCAAAACTACTACCCCCAACCTCCAGCTTCACTCAATGCCTGTGCAGATAACCAAAATCTCCTAATCTACAGATTCTTTGTGTCTAGACAAGCTCTAAATACCAGGAGAATGTGGGTGAGACTATGCACACATATTCTCTACTACATCATAGCTACCTTCTTTTGGTAGGACACTCTCTTCTCAAATTTAAGCCATCCAAGTAACTGACTTCTAGTTCAATGAGAGAAGAATGAATTAAAACTTTTACAAGAATTAAGTTTGTCTGAGATATATCTCTGCTATGCAACCCAGGCTGGCCTTGAATGTCCCCAACCCCCAAGTGTCAGAATAGGTGTGCCTAGCCAAGTCCAATGAGCCAGCAAGTATTATCTATATAATCTCCTATCAAAACAAATTCAGAACTGGGCACAGTGGCACATGCCTGTAGTCTCAGCACTATGGGAGCTGAAGCAGGAGGATCAAGAGTTTAAGGCCAGCCTGGGCTTTATAAGGAGAAGATGTCTCAAAAAGGAAAAAAAAAAAAAATTAAACTAAAAGCAAACAAAAATATCTCATTCTAATCTCATTTGACTTTTAGTTTTCAGAGATTAATTAGGAAGATTTCAAAATCATTTATACTGGGGCTGGAGCTGCAGCTCAGCAGTAGAGCACTTATTTGCCTGCCATGTGCAAGACCCTAGGTTTGGTCTCCAGGCCCCCCAAACAAACATATATACCTATCCCCAAAGAATAGAAGACAAATTCCTGATGCTGTAGCATTATCATACAGTTATTAAACTAAAACCTTCCAACAAATGCTACAGTGTTAAACAAATGCTTGATACCCAGGATCTCAAATGTTATACTACAAAGTTTTCTTCAGTACGGTTGTTTTTGTTTTTACAGTCCTAGGAAATAAACCTAGGGCCTCACACTTGCTAGGCAAAAAATCTACCATTGAATTATAACCCCAATACTCTTTTTTGAATTTTTTATTTTGATATAGGCTCTAAGTTGCCAAGGTTGGCCTTGAACTTGCTCTGTACCCCAGATAGAACTTGAATTTCAATCTTTCTTCCTCAGTTTCCCAAACAGCTGGTGTTACAGGCCTGTGCCACCAGGCCTAGCTCCAAAACTTTCTTTACTATAAATAAGGGCATTTCCTATTTTATTTTAAAGTATTTTTTGAAGAAAACACAAAAAGCGGGGCTGGAGAGATGGCTCAGTGGTTAAGAATACTGGTTGTTCTTGCAGAAGACCCAGGTTCGAATCCCAGCACCCACATGGCAGTTAACAACTGTCCGTAACTCCAGTCTCAGGATCCGACAGCCTCTTCTGACCTCTGCAGTCATTGCACGACATGGGAGCACTTACCCACATGCAGGCAATACACACATACACATAAAATAAAGTTTTTTAAAAGTTTTTTTTTTTTAAAAAAGAACAATGATTAGCTATACTTTTGTGTTTAAGTTAACAGAAATTGGATGGCTTACTATTGAAATGTTCTATGTTGAAAATATTTAAGATTGAGGGCTGAAGAGACAGCTCAGTGGTTTAGAGTTTGTACTGCTCTTCCAAAGGACCCAAGTTCAGTTCTGAGCACCCACGTTAGACAGTTTAGTTACCTGTAACACAGCTCCAGGGGATTGAGCACCTGCTTCTGGCCTCTACAGTACCAACACAGGTTTGTATACCCACGCATAGACACATATACATAATTAACTTTTTTAACTAAAAAAAATTTAAGATTGAAACTAGAGTAATAACATCTTACCATTCCCTAATGTTTTCTTAAACCTTTTCTGTCCAGTAAAATTAAGCAAACTGAAAGGAAGGCCACTGTCAAGAGTCTTAGAGAGTGATGGACACAGTGTCCATCCAATACACAAATTCTGTTATTTATTAACTGTAGGTTTACTTTTGAAACATCTTTTGTCTCTCTTACTCTCCGTAGAGAGTCTGTCTTGAACAAGGGACAGAAGCACAAGTTCTAAATCCCATTCTGGTATGCTCTGGGTTCACACTATCCTGCTTCTACAAAACCAAACCTGTGGGACTGGAGAGATGGCTCAGCAGTTAAGAGCATTAGCTGCTCTTACAAAGGACCCAGGTTCAGTTCCCAGGACCCACATGGCTGTTAACAACCATCTGTAACTCCAGTTCCAAGGGTTATGATGCCCTCTTCTGACTTCCATGGACACTGCATGTGGTGCACTTACATACATGCAGGTAACAGTCTTAAAAATAAAATAAAAATAAAATCAAACCCTTCAAAAGGAGTCAGTACTATTAGCTGGATTCTGGCATTTCCTCAGGGTGTTAGGAGGGGAAGGTTGGAAAACACTGCAGGAGATTCACATAACAAGGAACAGAAACTTCTGCTGTCTCAATAGTGTTGCACGAACTAAAACCAATTCATACAACAGAGAAAAAAATCATCTAAACTTTTAGCTTTGGTACAGAAAAAGAGCCATCAAAAGGCTTACTGTGAAGTAAGTTACAAAATACCCACAAAACCAGAAAATATGGCTTGTCAAAATCAAATTTGAATCAAAAGTCATAGTACACATTATTTGTCAGTATATAGCTCAAAAAAAAAAAAAAACCACAGTACCAAAAATATTTGTTTAAAAGGTACTTTTCATTTTTTGGCTTAAAAACAACAAAAGTACTGTAAATATTCAATGAGCAGTTAAAGAAATTTTTTAAAAATTAAATTACATTTAGCTTGAAAAGAATGGCTACATATAGAAAAAATTTTTAGGGGCTGGAGAGATGGCTCAGTGGTTAAGAGCACTGACTGCTCTTGCAGAGGATCCGGGTTCGATTCCCAGCACCCACATGGCAGCTACGAACCATCCTTAACTCCAGTTCCAGGGGAATCTGAAGCCCTTTTCTGACCTCCGCAGC
>NW_008328002.1:197395-198725 GCF_000622305.1 Nannospalax galili
AAATAATAAATAAAAAAATAAATATATAAAAAAAAACTTTTTTAGGAAATCAAAACTTTTTAGGAAAATTATAAACTAAATTTTTCTACAAATACAATTTCTCTAAAAATATAAAGTATTATAGCACAAAATTATATAATATATTGCTATTAAGTTCACAAGAGTACCTTTGAGAGTCGAGGAACTGTTGTTGGAAAATCAGAATGCCCAAGTTGACCAAAGGTGTTGCTACCCCATGAGTAAACCTATCAGAAAAAATGAAACAACAACAAAAACAGGAGAGTAGGTAAGAGGTGTGGATCTGATCTGCATATACACTCAAGGTTTGATCTTGCATATAAACTCAGAATCTTTATAAGTACATATACCAATAATTAGAGAAATTAATTTTCCATTCTTCAAAATAACATATTAGCCAGGTATGATGGCTCACACCTGAAATACCACCACTCAAGAGGCTGAGGCAGGAGTTTCTAGTCTCAGCTAAACAGTGAGTTGAAGGCCAGCATGGACTACAATATGAGATCCTGTTGCTTGCTGTTTCAAAAGAGCAAAAGAAAACACCAACCAGAAAATAAACCAAGCATGTGGCACAAGCTTGTAATACCAGCCCTCAGGAGGCTGAAGCAGGAGGATCTCAAGTTTGAGGCCAGCCTACCTGTACAAGATCCCCGCAAGTCTAGGCCTGGGATCACCCTACCATGGCAGAGGGAAGAACTTATGGGGCCCTGCCCCTTCCTGAGACATTTTCTTCTGTTGGTGTAGCCACTGGTAGGGCACACATGTTCCTGTAAACAAACTCCGACCCATGATCCTGTAAACAACCTTAATGAAACTCACAAAAAACAACAACAGGGGCTGGAGAGATGGCTCAGCGTTAAGAGCACTGACTGCTCTTGCAGAGGACCCGGGTTTGATTCCAGCACCCACATGGCAGCTAGGAACTGTCCTTAACTCCAGTTCCAGGGAAATCTGAAGCCCTCCTCTGACCTCCTCAGCATTGCATGACCCGGGTGCACTCACATCTATGCAGACAATACACTCGTACACATAAAATAAAAATAATAAATAAAATATTTTTTAAAAACCCTACAACATGGTCAAGCAGGACCTTTGACTTATCTTCACATAGATGGAACTGGTAAAAGAAAGGAGCCAGGAGCTCCTCCCAAGCCCATGGGACCCCTGAGGAACAGATCCTCAAACGACCTCAAGAGTTAAAACAAATCAGTTTATCTGGTCCAATGGTATGTCCTTAAACACCCAAAAGGGAAGTATAACCAAAGATTAAAGGGGCCAATATAATTTCATAAGAGCATACATATATATA
>NW_008328002.1:199617-201841 GCF_000622305.1 Nannospalax galili
ATTAAAAAATTAAAAAACAAAACAAAACAAAAAAACCCTACAACAACAAAAAGCAACAAAAGAGACATGAAAGCAGAAGGGGATTGGTTGGGAAGAGGAAGGGGATGAATGGGCTAGGAAGAGCCAAGAGAGGTTAAGGAATGGTAAATATGATTGAAACACATTATTTCATTGTACATGAAAATGTCATAATAATATGATTAGGATACACTGTTTGAAATCCACAAAAATTCAATTTTTTTTCCTTTTTTTAATAAAAAATATCATAATAAAATCCATTATTATTATGTATAACATATGCCAGTAAAAATATAAACAAGCCAGGCATGGTAGCACACGCCTTTAATCCCAGCACTTGGGAAGCAGAGGCAGGTGGATCTCTGTGAGTTCAAGGCCAGCCTGATCTACATAGTGAGTTCCAGGATAGCTGCGGCTACAGGGAGATCCTGTCTCAAAAAGACCAAACAAACAAACAAACAAAAAAAAAAAACCCAGAAACTAAGGAAATTGTTATTTCTCATTGAAGGCCAGGGAATTCTCCTGCCTCAGTCTCTCAAGTGCTGGGATTGCAGACATGCATAATAATACCCAGTTAAATCAATGTTTTTGAGGTGGTTTACACCTGTATTCCCAGCACTCAAGAGGCTGAAGCAGTAAGATTACTTTGTGTTGAAAGCCAGCCTGAGGTACAGAGTGAGATCCTGCCTCAAAACCAAAAAATTAATCAAAAACATGCATGATCACAGAACTCAGAACTCCAATGTGGGCATGCCTTAACTAGCTACTGAATTATTATTGGGCTCTTTAATACTTAAAAATACTATTAAAAATCCTTGAATACCAACTGTGAATATAAAAATTTACAGCTAATTTTGAAAGAGATAAATCTTTGCTCTGGAAATTGTTATTGAATATGTCAATGCTGTTATAATGAAATGCTTCTTCTAATCATGTGGTTATTAAATAAATAATTTTTTAAAAAATCCTTGAATACAGTCAGCAAGATGGCTCCACAGGAAAAGTGCTTGCCATATAGCCCTGATGACCTAAGTTTGATCCCTAGAACCCACATACAAGTGGAAGTAGAAAAAGATTGCACAAAGTTGTCCTCCACATGTGCTACAGCATGTGCAGACCCCACCCCCACATCACATCACACACACACACACACACTCAAAAAAATCCTTTACTATACATGCTGGTAGATATATATATCTTTCTGTATCCTAAGTAAAGAATTTTGGGTCAATGAATATGCACATTCTGATTTCTGAAATACATTGATCAACTAACTATCTTTCAGCAAAGTCTCACTTAAATTTCTCCCAGCACTGCCTTTTCCACATCTTAAACACACACACAAAAAGGGGCGGGTGGGGTGGGATATTTGCTAACCTAATAGGAGAAAATAAATTTAAATTTGTTTGCTAAAATATATTATTTTTGAGACAGGGTCTCCCTGTAGCCTGGAACTCACTATGCAGACCAGGCTGACCACGCTTTCATAAGAGCTCTGCCTGCCTCTGCCTTCTGAGCACTTGGATTAAAGGGATGAGCCATCTTGCCCAGCATACCATTCTATTTTTAATTTTTTTTCACATTTATTTATTTTACTTTCTGTGGAGGGGAAGAGAGGGACCAAACATGTTATGGGTCTCCCTGTAGCCTGGAACTCACTATGCAGACCAGGCTGACCACGCTTTCATAAGAGCTCTGCCTGCCTCTGCCTTCTGAGCACTTGGATTAAAGGGATGAGCCATCTTGCCCAGCATACCATTCTATTTTTAATTTTTTTTCACATTTATTTATTTTACTTTCTGTGGAGGGGAAGAGAGGGACCAAACATGTTATGGGTGTACATGGGGAGGTCAGAGGATAACCTGCAGAAGTCTATTCTCTCCTGATACCTTGTGGGATCCAGGGCTTGAACTCAGGTCATCATTAGTGCCTCTATTAGCTGAGTCATCTATCTGGTCCTTTTCCTAGTTTTTGTATATTTTTATTTATTTATTTTGAGACACCTTCTCCCTGAAGCCCCAGCTGGCCTGGAACTCACTATGTAGAAAAAGCTGGCCTTGATCTCACAAAGATCTGCCTGTCTCTGCTGCCCAAGTGCTGGGATTAAAGGCAAGGGCCACCATGCTCAGCTACCCTAGTTTTTATGTATCTTTACTCTTTATTCTGTCTGTACTAGTTTTCTCTCCCCCCTCCCCTCCCCCCTCCC
>NW_008328002.1:201867-212058 GCF_000622305.1 Nannospalax galili
CCTTTTGAGATAGGGTTTCAAACTTGCTGGACTCCCAGGCTGGCCTCGAAATTGCTATGTAGCAAAGGATGACCCTGGACTCCTGATCCTCCTGTCTTTACCTCTGGGGTGCTGGGATTACAAATGTACACCACCAAGCCTGGTTTATGTGGTGCTGGAAACTGGAGACGGAAGCAAGAGCCTCATGCATGCTTAGCAAATACTCTTACCAACTGAGCCACATCTCCAGCCCTGGGATGGGTACTTTTTGGTTGTGTTGCTGCTTTGCTGTCTGTCTAAGAATGGTGAATTATTATACAAACAAACAAGCATAACTTTTAAAAAAAAATGATGTCATGCCTTCTTTTTTCTACTTTCAAGTTTACTAAAAAAAAGCCACCTAAAATTTGTGTGTGTGTGTGTGTGTGTGTATAGATAGATAGATAGATAGATAGATAGATAGATAGACAGACAGACAGACACAGACAGACAGACAGACAGACAGATAGATAGATAGATAGATAGATAGATAGATAGATAGATAAATAGATAGAGAGTTCTATTTTTAAATATGTTTGATACATCCAGAAATAGAACATACAAAGTTCTCTTAATTTTTTTTTTTTCCCTACAGATAAGAAGCCAATGGCCTCAACAGCATTCCTGGCTGGCGACTATTCAGTTTTGTTTCCATATAATATACCTATTTTGTTGATAACCAAATTATTCATTCACTTGGGTCCATTTCTAGTCTATAGGCATATTTCTGTTCAACTGAAATTTTAACACCTTAAAACAATTTCTTTTCTTAAGAGGGTTTGAGTATAAATTAGAATGATTTTAAGTATGCCAGAGATCACTTTAAGGTTTCACAATTTCAAAACACAATTGTCTTGTTTTCTTAATGTCACACAATGGATTTTCTTCATCAAAGAACAAATGAAAATGTTAATACTACCCTGGAAACTTTGAGCTCCATTTCTAGATGAGAGCACATTTAAGAAGATCCGTAGTCTGGCAGCTAGAGTTAAATCAAAGCTTTACTACCAGACATACAACATGTTGCATAATTTCTTTTGGCTTACTTTCTCATCTGTAAAATGGAAATAATGCCAGGCAAAGCCTACAGACGCTCAAAGGAGACAGGCAGTGTTGCCTGACACTGCAGATGCTCAACAAATGACAGTCCAGTGCCACCAGGCTAGCCTTCAAGGAAAGGAAGATCAGCATCGAAGACTTTGCCTCTTACCTGAGATTTCGCAGTGAGTGCAAGAGAGTGGTAACCACCTGCCTCCAGCTGGATTACCTCTTTACCATCCAGACACTTCACACACAGGGGCTGAAGCCTTAAAGAAAAACATACGCAAAGTCAAAGTATTTTCAGCGTGAATCAAGGCCTTACACAGTCAGTGCTGTCAAGTAAAAATAAAATGTTAAAAATAATGGGCATTCGTTCAAACTACTCTAAATATTATAACTAATTTTTGTTAGTTTTAAATTAAGCTTTGTCTATCATCACTAATTAACCCCCTGTAATTCACAATCTGTTAAGAACCATAAAACTAAACTGAGAGTGGTAGCACATGCCTGTAATCCCAGCACTTGGGAGGCTGAGGCAGGAAGATCACTGCAAACCTGAGCCATTCTAGGCTACAAAGTAAAACCCTATCTCAAAAATAAAAACAAATAAAAAATTTAAAACCATAAAACTAGAAATGACTCATCATAGCAGAGAACATACTGGGGACCACAGGGGAGTGAGGTCCTCGTTTTATTTCAGTTGCCTTCACTCTGCTAGGAAGAGACATACTAACCTACTGTTTTAAAAACATTCCATCTACAAACCTCCAAACTTCAAAAAAACCAAATATGTTAATATCCCAAGAGTTATTATAAAATGAAATGACATTTTTTCCTCTGCTGTACAAAGACAGTCATAGTTTAATGTTTCAGGTGGCTAAATAATACAGATAACATCTTTTGGGAGCAAAAACCTGTTGGCTGTCTATGTAAGTTTAAAACTGTAACTCTCTGAATGCTTCATTGAAATATTTTCTTTCCCTCAACACCACTTTTCTGCATTCCCAGATAAATATGCATCAAACCAGACCTGGACAAGTGCAGTGTGCATACGCCAGTCCTTTATCATTAGGAACAAACTGAAGACTAAAGTCACAGGTATTTATCAGAGCTAACAGTGCACAGTAATCTGGAGCCAAAAGAGACCTACTTCCTCTGGGAGCAAACAGACATATGGAGACCTCCCCAGGAGAAAGGTGACTTGCCTAAGCCAGTTCCCATTAATAGCTTCTTGTGGCACTCACCTGGGCAAGACATCGCCATGCCCCAGTTGCCCTTCCTTGCCCTTCCCCCAGGTCCACACCTCTGTTCTCAGGGAAGGCAGGAGTGCATCTGCCTCTCCGCTGTATGTGGGGGTCAGAACCACTGTTCTTGTTTTCACCCTTGCAGCCTTTCTTAAGAGCCTGGGGGAAACTGTAAAACAAACCAGGATGGGATGACGGAGTGGGGGACCAAGGAAGAAGATGTAATTTTTTTTTTTTTTTTTTTTTTTTTTTTTTTTTACAGGGTCTCCCTGTAGTCCCAGCGCCACCACACCCAGCTTTTTAAAGGAATCTTTTTGAGGCCACCATTCACTTTCCTACAAATACTTTATCCATTTTACCCATTTTTATTGGTTTAGATCGGGATCAAAGGTGTGTGCCACCATGCCCGGCTGACAACATAATTTTTAAAAGTGAAACATTCAAAGGACTGCACTAATGGTATTTGTGAAGCATACATTAGGTGCTCTACAAAAGAGTGGCTTCATTAGTCAAATGCATTTGGGAAATGCCCCCTACTACATTCCTTCCTGCCTTCCTACCCTGGAGTTGGCTTGCTCAAAGATCTGCAATGAGAAGCCTGTTTAAATGTGTTTAACCTGCCACACTGCCAAACATCTGCCCACAGAACCCATCTGTGTGCAACATCTACCGACATCCTAGAGAACTTATATTCTAAAGAACATGCTGAATACATGGTGGTTCATGCCTATAATTCCCACTGAGGAAAGAGGGAATTTGCTGAGAATTTGAGGTCATCCTGGGTTATAATAGTGAGTTCCAGGCCAGCCTGGGCTATAGTGTAAGATCTGTATCAAGAAAAAAAAAAAAAAGCTACAATAGGGTGAAAAATATCTTTCCCATTTCAAAACAGAGAAGCTAACGCTTTCCAAGACAAGCTGTAAATTCAAACACATAACTGTAATAATGCATTCATTTTAAGACACAAAAATTTAAATTTCTATGGTAGGAAAAAGCTTATGAAATGGAAGTTTTAAAGTGCTTTTACAGTCAGGCATGGTGGCACATGCCTTTAGCCCCAGCATTCGGGTGCTCCCAGCATTTAAGAGTTCAAGGTCAGCCTGGTCTACACAGCAAGTCCCAGACCAACTAATAGTGAGACCCTATCTCAAAAAATAAAAACAAAACAAAACAAAAAAGTGTTTACATATTTTGGGTTATTTTGCAGGTTAAGGACTTTTTTATTGCTAATCTTTTGAAAGAATGCTATTATCATAGGGTTGAAAATTGAAAATAACAAACACAAATAACACTGCAAATCTCACATGTCCATTTGATAGCAGGACAAATTGTAAAGAAAGCTATGAAATAAAGAACTGATGTTATACTCTATAATTATTTCTGAAGCAAAGAAATATGTGGCTTTCTTTTAAAACCATCCTTTTAGCAAACTATCATATAAACTTTGGTGTCTGAATATGCCAGCTTCAATAATTAGGAAAACAAATCAGCTATAATACAGCCTGTGATGGCGGGAGCATCTAGAATTCACCAGAAGTCAACTCACCAAAGCCTTACCTTGGGACAACAATCCTGGGAGGGAGAGTCTTCGACTGCCTCCTTCTGACTCTTCCTCTCTGATATCCACAAGACTTGAACTTTTCTTTCCTTGCATTGATTCCTGTTTAACCTGCTCTTCTCTGCTATCTTTCAGACCTTCTGGGCCTATGGAACTACTGCCTGGCTGAGCTCCAGTTTCACATGGGGCTGTGCTATAAAAGTTCATAACTTTCTTAAGAGACAAGGCCCCTGCTTCATATGTGGCAGCCACTCTCACGCCAACAGCAGATGCACAAGAGACCACCAGGCTATTGAGTGCTGAGGTGCTTGTGGTTGGTGGACTGTGAAGATTAGGAACTGCTTCTTCTACAAGAGGCTAAAATATACAAGCATATAAAAACAGTATTCCTCATAAAACAAGCAGTCATTTTTTAAAATGTAATGTTCATAACTATCTGCATTAAAAAATCTAAAACAGACCCCATGTGGTGGTGCATATCTGTAATCCCAGCATTAAGGAGGCTGAGGTGGAAGAATGAGGCCAGCCTGGGCTTCATACCAAGATCCAGGCAGCAACTGAAGTTCTTATCTCCAATCTGAAGACATCCCCTTTTGATCATGAAGTTATTAAATGGAAATGGTAGTTAGAATGGAGCTCTTTAGCTAAAGGGCCTTCTCTTATCTGGGTGCCATTTTTTCTCATGGTATTTAAAATAAGTTGTAGCTGTTTTTATAAAGCTAAACACAGGAGAAGTGGGAAGGGGCATGAAAGTTTGGAGGACACTGGTTTTAGCACTTGGGAGGCTGAGGCAAGAGGGTCTCAAGTTCAGAGCCAGCCTGGGCTTCATAGTGAGACCCTGTCTCAAAAAAACTAAAAAGAAAGAAAAAAGAAAAACACTAGATTTAATACAAGGTACCTTGGATAAAAGGTTAAAAAATATCCAAGCTTAATACTTGATTACTTTTAGGAAAATTTATACTGATTGCTTGCTATTAAGAAGTAAAAGGAGGGGCTAGAGAGATGGCTCAGTGGTTAACACCAATGACTGCTCTTGCAGAGGACCTGGGTTCAATTCCAAGCACTCATATGGCAGCTAAAAACCATCCATAACTTCAGTTCCAGGGGATCTGATGCCTTCTTCTTACCTCCGTGGGCATTGCACGTGGGTGCACTTAAACACATGCAAGCAATACACTCAAACACATAAAAAAATAAAATATTTTTTAAAATATAAAAGGAGAAATAAGATTTAAGAAGGCTTTTTCTCAAACATTTTATAAATGAAAATTTAGATGTAAGATGTATAGGCAGAAAAATGCTACACCTCTGGCCTATTGTCCCCCAAATTTTATGTTCTTCTGCTGTCCCACTAATGAACTATTACCCAACAGCTGGGCATGCTGCAGTAGCTAGATGACCTTTACTCTGGGTAACTGTGACAGGTTAATAATTAAACATCTGGAACTAATGTCCTTACCGTGTTTCTTAGATATATTAGAAAGTTAAAGTTGTCTAATATCAGGGAAAATGGGTTAAAACTATTTTCTAATATCACTGTGTACTAAATGGAAAAGTTATTAAATATTTCTGATAAACACAAAAAAGCTTTCTAGCATAAAAGCATAATAGTACAATGAAAAAAATTCTCAAACCCAAAGATTCCCAAAGGGTATACATATTGTTTCTTAATTTGTCCTGCATTCAAAACCAAATGGATCAGAGCACAGTTGCACAGCTGGAGGTCAGCCTAAGCTACAAAGAAAGACCCTATGTAAATAAATAAATAAACAAATAACACTGGCTTTTGATTTTCTTGACATGTGACATATGGTAAGTACTCAATGTAATTTGTCAAATTAAATATTAAATTCAGAAGAGCTACTTCTGCACAAATGAGTAGTCTGTAAAGTAGTCAGCAGAGTTTTTAAAACTATATACAATTAAAGTCAAGTGCTTCTTTGATTATTTAATTCTGATGGTGACCTGTTCAGAAGAAATAATACTGTGATTTCTACCTTTTGTTTATGAAGGCTCATAACAGATGCAGTGATGGTATATGGGAATGAAAGGCACAAGACTGCCCCTCATATAAGTCCTTAAGCCAGTGTTCTGCACCTATTTTAGATACATGTGTATGTGCACACGCTGAAGGCCTCAGGCATGCAAAGCAAATGCTCTACCACTAAGTTACATTTCTAGCTACTTAATTATATTTAAATGAATACAGTAAGAAAATAGAACAACAAAAAAAAAAGAATGACCAGCAATTTTGATTAAAGACATAATTTTAGGAGTCCCAGTTAACCAATAGTAAAAACAAAACTTTTCTTGATTTCTGTTTGTTTTTGAGACAAAACAAAACCTCACTCTACAGTCCAGAGTGGCCTCAAACTTGAGATCAGCAAAATCAGTTTATTTATAAGCATGTACCGTCTAAGAATTTTCTATAAACATTTTTGATAAATTAATGCTGCTTTGTTTATATTTTTCTAAACAAATTTAGGTTTATTTCACAAAGTGAGAGGCACTTTCAGTTATATCTAGCCAGAAGTATTAAGAAAATAAAACTGTCTTACACCATTTAAATTCTTCATGTGTTGGCTTTATGACTGAAGTATTATTTACAAAGGCTGAGTTAAATTTAATATGAACACACACTACCAAAACTAATATAAGGAAATTAAAGCTTCAAATATTTATCAAAATAAGTTCAAAGGGAAAATACAATTTCTTTTTTTGTTTGTTTGGAAAATACAATTTTAATAGTGGTAATCTGACAGCCAAATAAGCTGTATACAATAAACTTTTCATTTTAAATTTAAGAGAAGAATGACTTCTAAAAAAAACAAACTTTTCTTGATTTCTGTTTGTTTCTGAGACAAAACAAAACCTAACTCTACAGTTCAGAGAGGCCTCAAACTTGAGATCAGCAAAATCAATTTATAAGCATGTACCATCTAAGAATTTTCTACAAACATTTTTGACAAATTAATACTGCTTTGTTTAGATTTTTCTAATACCTTTCCACAAATAGCTTATTCTTAACTTTAAAAAAATCAAATACCAACAAGTTCAGTAAGTAGATGTGAAACAAAGACTATTTCTAAAAATATTTCATGTTCTCATTCTGAGAGAGTAAACAGGAATAAAGAATCCAGAGGTTGTGTGGCTTTAAAAAGCCTGTAGAAGAAAAAGATACCACATGACAGTTCTTTTGTGATTAAATGTTTTTGTTTTCTTTCTTTTTGGTAAAAAAGCAAAATTAAAAGGTCCACTAAGTAAAAATAAAAAATTATCCTTTTAGAATAATCTGTCTAAGCAGGGAGACTCAAACTTTTACTGATAAGCAGCTTCTGTCCATTTTACAAGTTTTCAAATGAGAGTACTTTTTTAAGATAAAGAAAATATCCATCATGTCAAATAATGCTCCACAGGACCACAGTTATAACTGGAAACACACACACACACACACACACACACACACACACACACACACACAGAGTAAATCCCCAAAGTTTCTCCTCTCTCCCTTTCTTCCTTGCCTCCCTCACTTCCCCTCCCCTCCTCTCTCCCCTTCCCTCCCTCCCTCCCTCCCTCCCTTCCTTCCTTCCTTCCTTCCTTCCTTCCTTCCTTTTTTTAATCCTTTTTTTGAGGAAGAGGGGCAGGGTATGAAACAGGGCTGGCCTGCCTGGCCCCAACTAGTCTCAGACTCACAACAATTCTCCTGCCTCAGCCTCCTGAATGCTGGGATTATAGGCATGTGTCACCATGTATGGTAACTAAGTTTTTATATATCTGCTTACAACTGAAGGCTCTGCCACTTGGCCACCTCCCCATTAGAGAAGAAAAGAATTTTACAAAGGAATGGCACCAAACAGTTCAAAAGAATCTTTGTGAACATATCAGTACACTGGCTTTAACTCTAGTGGGGCCTACCAAAATCTAGTACCTTAGCCATGATAGAAAAACACAAGCAAGGAAACAAACAGGATTTGGTTACTTCCAAAGCAAGTCTAGCAAGTTATCTTCCAACATTGTGAGGCACCAGAACTTGAAGATAAGGAGCAATCCTGAATTAATACAGGCTCTTTCCTCATTTAGGCTTTCCTAATAAAATAGAATTATAGATAGCCTTACAAAATAAAAATTGCTGCCACACATTAGTATTTCAGTTCCTAAAGAAAACACAAACACTTCAACTTCAGAAAACCTTTATGCTATAAAATTATGCAGCTACCTGGGCCTGAGGTGGCTTTTCACCATGCTCCAAGTCATCCCTTACTGAATGCTCAGACAGCTTCTGCAGGTACACATTTACTGCCTGGGTGTCAGGGTATGAGGGAGCAGTCCTGGCAGAAGAAATTCCGTCGGTTCCCACAATGCTTTGCCAGGAGGAAATGGCATCACCACTTGTGGTCTGAACACTTTCCATACTCAGTTCAGCTTCTACAAGAGGACTCTCAAACACTTCTCCCTGCCCATCCAAGGTCTCAATGGAGGGGCTGATGGCAGTGCTGGCATGGTTTTCTGCCTGGGATTCTGACAGTGTCACACCCAAAGGGCAGCAGTGGCTGTCTGATATAATCACATGGTCCTCTTTGTCTGTCATAGTGATGAGGAGCTGGCTGCACTGGTTGCATCTTTCGGGGACTGGCTTCAGATCCTGGGGAGGGAGGCACTGCACAAGTGCCATACTGTGGAACGCACCACAGGCAATCTGGAGCACCACTCGCCCGGCAAGGTGCTCTACTTTTTGCGGCTTGGTCACTGGGAAGGAAGTGGTGATAAGACCCAACTGACAACCGGTGCCCCATGCCCAGATCTCTCTGCTGATCGACAATGCCAGCGTGTGTTCCTCACCACATGCCAACTGCAAGATCCTCACTGCTAACAAAGGGCTGGTCTCTGAGTCAGAGATGCTGACAGGACTTGGCTCTGGCACACACTGCTGGTTAGCTATTGCACACTGGCCGGCAGAGTTCTGCCCCCACATGTACACGACCCCACTTTCTGTCACTGCTCCACTGTGGAAGCTCCCTGTTGCCACCGTAACAACATGATGCCCAACCAGGGCACTTTCTAGAATGGGGCTGCTTGGACAAATTTCAGCTGGTTCATTTCTCCAAGGAAGGGTACCAAAGCTGTAGACCTCACCATCTGAAGGTTAAAAAACAGGAAAAAGGAGAGGGTTAGTGAATTAACTAGAAAATTTATCAGCAAGCTTCAAGTCCCCTCCAGATTTAAAACATGGTTTTCAAAAACATTCAAAAGCACAATTGTAGAGATCTGGTACAAGCATACAGCATGTCAGGTTTACTCGTCTTCAACAGTAATATCATTTGGCACCCTGTGTTATACAAGCTGTAGTTTACATAGATCCCTTACTAATAGCTAGTGTAACAGGCTACTTACTACAAAAGCAGACGCCAAACACTCAGAGACAGAATAACAACCATGTGCCATTTCTTCACCTGGCAAACATCCCTGGAGCTCCACACACCACATCAAGTGGCAATGGTGTAAGATGAAATTTTTAATTTGTTTGGTGTTTTGTTTTATGCCAGAAATTGAACCCAGGGCCTTGCCTGTGCTAATCACCCACTGCACCACTGAGCCATACACACATCCCCACCTGTGATGAGTTAGTTTTTTTTTTTGTAACTTTGACACTTAATAACAAGACACTGCTTAAACATGAGAACAACGATCAGCTTTCCCTCAACTGTTCCACCTTTGTATTTTAAATTTTATGTGTACAGATGTTTTGTCTGCATGTATGCGGCAGAGGCCAGAAAAGGGCACTGAATTCCCTAGAACTGGAGTTAGGGACTGTTGTGAGCCACCATGTGAGTACTAGGAATTGAACTCAGATCTTCTGCAAGAACAGCATGTGCTCTTAAATGCTGAGCCATCTCTCCTGTTCCCACTGTCCCATTTTTTAAAAGACAAGTTCTCACTCTGTAGCCCAGGCTGGCCTAGAAGAACTAACCTCTTGGCAGCCAGGTTACCCTCAAACTTGTGGCAATCTTCCTATTTCAGTCTCCCAAGTACTAACATTATAGATATGAGATAAAACTGTCTACAACTCTAGATTTTATTTATTTTTAATTTTTAAAATTTTACTTATTACTATGTGTGTGATGTGCACATGCCATGGCAAATGTGTGGAGGTCACAGCACAACTATGTGGAGCTGGTTGTCTCCTTTCACCTTTACATGGGTTGACGATCAAACTCAGGTCATCAGGCAAGCACTGTACCTGCCGAGTCACCTCACTGGCCCAACTCTAGATTTTAAAGATAACACATCTGCGGGGGGGGGGGGGGCCGGGAGAGAGGGCCACACGGT